>NW_006399862.1:5132352-5133420 GCF_000299155.1 Elephantulus edwardii
GGCTTGAAGCCCTCTGATCCCCTCCAATAGCTACATTAAACCAAAAGCTTATTGCCTTGGAGTCGGTTCTGACTCATAGTGACCCTCTAGAGGGTTTTTGAGTTTGTAAATTTTTACAGAAGGAGCCTGCCCATATTTCTCTTATAGAACAGCTAGTGGATAAAACTCTCTACCTTTTGTCTAACATTCTAATGTATATGGAATTTTTTTTAAAAAAATGACTATATATTATCATCCTTGAAAATAACATTTTTAAATTTTATGCATTATCCAGTTAATTCCCCCAATAGTCTTCTTTTTTTTTCTACTTTATTTTTATTGTGATTTTAACAAAAACTTACAGAAAAGTTAGATTTTCATTCATTCATGGTTACACATTTTCCTCCCTACGCAACCCCAAAGAGGATAAATAATGAACACTGCATTGGAACAGATGAAGGAAAGAACTGTTTAAATGGAATACATCATTAAGCATTATTTATATGACAATAGTCTAGAAAAAGAGGTTCATAGCACAGTGGACTGGGGGAAAGGTGGAGGGGAAAGGGATGAGATTATGTAACAATGAAAATATATATAAAAATATATATAGAGAGAGAGCTGTTATTGTTATGTGCCGTCGAGTCGCTTGCGGCTCATAGCAACCCTATGTACAACAGCCCTAAACTCTGCTCTGTCCTGTGCCAATCACACTGTCTCTGACACTCCCATCCTGATTAACCCAGTCACTGAATCAATCCACCTCATAGAGGACCTTCCCTTCCTGCGCTGTCCCTCTACACTCCCAAACATAATGTCCTTCTCCAAGGACCAGTAGTCTCTCCTTACAACATGTCCAAAGTATTTGCCTCCAAGGAGCCACCCGGTTTAACCCTTTCCAGGATGAATCTGTTTGTTTTCCTACCAGTCCATGGTACTCTCAATACTCTTCTCCAGCACCACAGCTCAAAGGCATCAATTCTCCTTCTATCTTCCTTGGTCATTGTCCAAGTCTCCGATGCATAACAAGTGATTGCAAAGATCACGGCCTGTATCAGACGCACCTTATCCTCCAGAGAGACACCATTG
>NW_006399862.1:5133520-5144148 GCF_000299155.1 Elephantulus edwardii
TAATTATTCAATCAGTAAGTGTTTTCTTATTAATTCTAATAAGATGAGGTACAATTTTCTAGAATTGGCCACTGCTATCAAATGAGAAATAGATTGAGAGGTAATATAAAACTCATTCAATTTCGTTACTAATGACATTTTAAACGTTATCTATGTATTTCAATTTTATATACTGAGTTCCTCATTATCATAGATAAAAGGTGGTTGATATAATTGTATAGGGACTACAAAACATTTTTAATTTCAAAAATTACCTGTTTATCTATGTATTTCAATTTTATATACTGAGTTCCTCATTATCATAGATAAAAGGTGGTTGATATTATTGTATAGGGACTACAAAACATTTTTAATTTCAAAAATTACCTGAAAATCAAAGATCTTAGTGTTATCTGGTAATATGTTAACATATGTGTTAGGTAACACATGCAATTTTTATAAAGTTTACGTAATTGCCAAGGTGGAAATATAGTTTGTAGCTGACATTTCAGTTCATTCATATACAGTTCAAAACATTTTCATGGGCCATATGAGTACTTCATTAGAATACAGGGTAGCTGAAAGGAGTCAATTTTTATTTACTTACATATTCATTTTAACTAATTAGTCCTTTTAGAACATTTATGTTAATCTTAGAAATAATTAATGCTAGTGCATAAAAATCCCACAAAACTTTTTTTTTTAAAAAAATTCTTTCTTCATGTGTTTGTTTGCCATCATGAATGTCTTCTTTGGTAAAGTATCTATTCATATTTTATGCCCTTTTTGTGATTAAGTTATTTGCCTTTTTCTTATTGAGTTGCTGGAATATGCTATACATTTTAGATATGAGTCCCTTATCGGGTATCACATGCAAGCAAGATTCTGCTGAAAATGATAAAAAAAATGATTGGGATAGCACATCAACCAAGAACTTCCAAAGTATTAGTGATATTATAACTAATGTTAGGTGGATATTGGCTGAAAGCAGAGAGTACCAGAGGAATATCTATCTGTGTTTCATTGACTATGCAAAGGCATTTTTGTGGATCACAACAAACTGTGGCTGACTCTGAGAAGAATATGAATCCCAGAACATTTGATTGTGCTTATCTGAAACTTATACTTGGACCAGGAGGCAGCTGTCAGGACAGAGCAAAGAAACATTTCATGGTAAAAAATTGGGAAGGTTGTACTACAGAGATGTGTCATATCTCCACACCTTTTCAATATATATGCAGAACAAATTATCCAGGAGGCTGGGTTCTGTAAGGGGAAATGTGCATCAGGATTGGAGGAAGACTCGTTAACAATCTGTGTTATGTAGATAACACAACCCAGCTTGCTGAAACTGAGGAGGACCTTAAGTGCTTGATGCAGAAGGTCAAGGACTGCAACCTCAAGTATGAAATGAAGCTCAACATCAAAAAAAACAAAGATTCTCACCACTGGGCCGAATGGCAGCATCATGATATATGGCGAAGAGATTGAGATTGTTAACAGTGTTGTTTGATTGGCTCACAATCAATATTATTTGTACCAGCAGCCAAGAAATCAATAGACAAATCGCATTTGGAAAGTCTGCTGTCAAGGACCTCTCCAGAGTACTGAAGAACAATGATGTCAGTGTGGAGACTAAAGTGCAACTGATCCATGCCATAGTCTTCGCAATTACTTGCTATGTGTAAGAAAACTGGACAATGACTAGAAATGGTAGAAGAGGAATTCATGCCTCTTAGTTGTGATCCTGGACAAGAATATTGAATATATCATGGATTGTTAAGAGAACAAACAGGTTCATCCTTGAGCAGGTGAAACCAGGCTAATCCTTGTATGCAAAGATTCTGAAGCTTCATCTGATATATATTGGTTATGTTGTAAAGAGTCCTTGAAGAGAGACATCATGCTTGGGAGGTTGGAGGGACAGCACAAGAGAGAAAGACCTTCGATGAGATGGATTGTTTCAGTGACTGTAGTTAAGGGGTAGTGTGTCAGAGAAAATAAGGTTGGAACAGAATAAAGCAGGCTTTGAGGGTTTTGTACATAGGGTCACTATGAATTGCAAGTGACTCAATGGTACATAACAACAAGAACAACGATTTTTGCAAAAATTATTAACTATTTAAAATTGTCCTTTCTTTTCTTTATTTACTTTGATCATAGAACCTTTGCCATCCATGAACTTTTATGGCCTAATGGTTAAAAAAACAACAAAAACAACAACAAAAACAACTACACTGCAATTCCAAAGGTGGTTGTTGTTGTTGCTGTTGTTATGTGCCATCAAGTCACCTGCGATTCATAGTCACCCTGTGTACAACATCCTTAAACCCTGCTCTATCCCTTGCCAATTGTATTGTCTCTGACACACCTATCGCCATTACCCCAGTGACAGAATAAATCTATCTTATCAAGGGTCTTCCTCTCCTGTGCTGTCCCTGCATCCTCCCAAGCATGACATCCTTCTCCAAGGACTGGCCCCGCTTGCAACATGTGCATAATATGGAAGACAGAGCTTCAGAATCCTTGCCTCCAAGGAGCAGCCTGGCTTTGCCCTCTCCAAGGTGAACCTGTTTGTAATCTCCTAGCAGTCCATGGTATATTCAATAATCTTCTCCAGCACCACAGCTAAAAAGCACCAACTCTCCTTCTGTCATCCCTAATCATTGTCCAGCTCCCTGATGCATAGCAAGTAATTGCAAAGACCATGGCTTTTATCAGGTGCACCTTCGTCTCCAGACTGACATCATTGCTCCTCAGTACCTTAGAGTTCTCTGACAGCAGATGTTTCCAGTGCAATTTGTCTTTTAATTTCCTGGATGCTGGTACCAAGAGTGTTGTTTGTAGAGCCAACCAAACTGAAACTGTCAACAATCTCAATTTCTTCACCATCTCTCATGATGCTGACAATTGGCTCAGTAGTGAGAATCTTTGTTTCCTTGAGTTGAGCTTCAATCCATATTGAAGGCTGAAATCCTTGACCTTCTGCAGCAAGTGCTTCAGGTCCTCCTCAGTTTCAGCAAGCAGGGTTGTGTCATCTGCAAAACACAGATTGTTGACGCAGCTTCCTCCAATCCTGATGCCACACTTCTGCTCATAGAGCCCAGCTTCTCAGATAACGTGTTCTGTATATAGATTGAAAAGATATGGAGGCAGTTCAAATCTTCTAGCTGCTCCCCAGAAGAAGGACAGGCAAACTCCCGTGTGATTAACTGCCTCTGAAAATCTGCTGGAGGGTCAGCAATGAGTCAATTCCAACTGAATAGTACTAACTAAAAACAACAACAACATTTTAGCTCATTAAGTTCTAATTTCTTTAAAAAAAGAAACAAAATCCATAAAAGTAAAAAAGAACAGGCATAAACTGTTCACTTAACTTTTTTTTGTTCTCTCTTCTCAAAATTTCCTATATATTCTTTTGTTTTACATCAAATACTTTTGCATTGATAATCTTCATATTGATAATCAATTTATACTGATAATCTTCTGAGATTAGGGAACATAACCACATAGCCGTATTGATAAATTTCGACATAGCAGTATTTCATTTCAAGATAATTGATTTCCTGAAGAAGAAAATGTTCCAATGTCTAGATGAAATCTTCATTCTCTTGTTTTGTGGTTTTTATTTCCCTCTCAAAGTGTAGAGGTTAAAGAACTTGACTACAAGCCAGAACCAATCAGTTGTTCTAAGAGCTAAAGATGTGGCAATTTGTTTCTGTAAATATTAAAACTTAGAAATCTTGAGAAGGGATTCTACTTACAGAGTCTTTATAAGTTATAATTGACTAAATGATTTTGGTTTAGGTTTTGCTTTATTTCCTAAATTCTATTCTGCGAAGCAAGGGAGTTTGAACAAAGACTGTTAAAAACCCTTGTTACTAGAGAACCAAAAATCTCTCAAAAGCCTTTAGGACCAAAATCTGATTTTAAAATACTGAGACTATTTTTGGTTCTTTGAAATGCATCATTTTCTCCATGGCTTAGTGCTAAGGAGTTGTACCATCAAACCAAAGACACTTGTTTCAAATCCACTAAATACTCGTCTTGTGCAGTTTATTGTCTCTGAAAGCCCACTGGAGAGTCAGCCACAGGTTCTTGCTCAATGATATACAACAACCATCATCCATCATAATTTACATCCTCAAAAATCCTATGCCGGGTTCCAGATTAGGAAGGGTGTGCATTTGGGATACATCCAATGTCCATACATTTTCATTCCATATGCAGAACAGATCATTTCAAATGCTGGACTTTATGAGGAGGAATGTGGCATCAGAATTGGAGGAAGACTCATCAACAACCTGCGTTATGCAGGTGACACAACCTCGCTTGCTGTAACTTGAGGAGAACATGGGGTGTAGGCGGCAGAAGGTCAAAGACTGTAGTCTTCATTATGAATTGAAGTGCAACATCAAGAAAACAAAGATTCTCACCACTGGACAATTTGGCATCTTCATGGTAGATGGAGAAGAGATTGCTTGTTAATGACTTCAGCTTGCTTGTTTTTACAATCAACACTCTTAGCACCAACAGTCAGGAAATAGAAAAACTATCTGCTGTCAGGGACCTCTCCAGAGTACAGATGAATAACTATGCCAGTCTAGAGACTAAGGTGTGCCTGATCCAGGCCATAGTCTTTGCAAGTACTTGTTATGCCTCCAAAGGCTGGAAAATAAGTAAGGATGATAGAAGAAGGATTGACGGCTTGAGTTGTGGTGCTGGAAAATAGTATTTAACATATGGTAAACAACCAGGAGAACAAAAAGGTCTGTCTTGGAGAGGGTGAAACCAGGATGCTCCCTGGACCCGAGGATTTTGAAATTCTATTTCACATAGTTGAAGCATGTGGCCAGGATGGACCAGGCCTTGGAAAAGGACCTCATGCTTGGAATGGTAGAGGAAAAGCACAGAAGAGGAAGACCCCAGATGAGGTGGATTAACTCAGTTGCTGGAGAAATGAGAATAAGTTCTTGCAGAAATGATAAGATTGATTTAAGATAGGGTAAGATTCAGAGCTAATGTACATAGGGCCGCTATGAATTGCAGGAGACTCAATGGCACATAGCAACAACAACAACAACAACAACAACAATTTACTGAACAATTCTGACCACCCAAAATGCTTTTTTTAAAAAAAATATAAAATGTATTCTTTATTAATTAATTAAAATACCAACACCGACAATGCCAAGATCTAAGAGAAGCCATCAAGTCACATAACTATGATATTTAACCAGTACTCTTCAAAAACTGTCAGTTTGTATGTGCTTTTTTCAGGAAGCAATGTCAATAAAAGTAAGAAAAAAATGTCATGGCACATTTTAATCTAAGAAAGAAGTAAAATGGAAGGCTAAAAGATAAGATGGATATCCAAATCCTTTTGTTGTGAGTCACCTTTATGTATTGGGGGTGGGGGGAAGAAAAACATGTGTGTGCATTTCCCCTAATAATTTTCTCATTTTAAGAAAGGAACCCTGCTGATTCCATTACCAAATAATTTAGTCAGATGTATTCTTATTTAATATGTTTCCCAGGCACAAGTCAAGTTCAACAATCTTATGAAATTCCCAATGCAGGAAACATATACACATATTCCTAATCTTCATATTGAATAGTTAGGCATTTCCCTTGTTTTGTGGAGAAGGCTCACAGAATTATTTTCCTCAAAGACATAATCTCTTAAAATCCATTTATATCCTTTGTACATGGTTTAGAATCATTAGCAAATTTAAAGTCATTAACAAGTTGATTTGTATATCTGTATTGAGTTTGGCACCTAATTTTTGTTTTCATATCAATTACATTCTGGAATCTCAGTTGAAATTCATATTCCATTATTTCATTTCAGAGTAAGAGATTATTTTGAACTGAAAAAGAATTCCATCGAAGTAGGACATTTCTGAGATATGAGCTTTAGGGAAAAATATTCACAAGATGAATCTTCAGGGTTAAGGGAGATACACTTGGGAATATGCTTATTGATCAGGGAGGTTGCTCTTGAAGCAAATTGCTATTCTTCACAAGTAAAAAGTCCCTGGAAATGTGAGATTAATTTTGTGGTGAGATCAATTTCTGTTACAAAGAAGACAGTTGCTCGAAGAAAGAAGTCAACATATGTGAAACATATGGATAGGCACATTAAGCTCTTCATGTCAAACTGAACATCAGAGCATTTGTGTAGGCAACATTCCCATTGAAATAACAAATGTGGGAAATCCGTCACCAAGAACTCATCCCTCGCAACATTAAAGGGTTTCTTGTTGAAGAAATATGCGATATATGCAGTGAAAATGGGTAAGTCCTCCTTTAGAATGAACTGTACTTCCAACATGAGAGATTGCAAGTTGGAGACAAACACTGATTGCAATGAATATAGAGAACGGTTCAAATGGAAAATATCTTATTAATTATCAGGATATCAACTTTTTACCATGAAAGAATAACGCGGTTTACTTATAGTTCAAATGTTCCAATTATGTAAGAAATTCTTCATTCTGAAAAAACTACCAATAGGGCTGATTGTTTCAGTTAGAAAAGTTATGCTTCAATGAGACATAAAATGTCCTTTTTTTTAAGTTGAAGGATATGTGTTGTTCACCTTAATGTAAAATGAATTCATGCCATCAATCATTTAACGTATTCGTAAGGGGCGAGAAGCTGGGCTGCAATCCCTAAGGCGTGCAGTTCAAGGCCACTAACTGCTGTGACGGTGAAGGAAGAGCAGTCTCCTCCCATGTGATTAACTGCCTCTGAAAACCTGCCGGTCAGCTGTGGGTCGGTTCTGACTTGATGGTACATGAGAACATTAAGTGGTTGATAATTTACCACACATGGCAAATACACTGTGGCAAATAAAATTTATTACAAAGCTCCTTTTCAAACTTAGTGTCTATCATGGCATGCCACCTACAACTATCGATAAAGATACTACATTTGCAATTTGATAAGTTCTAGGGCTAAAGAAGGACAAGACTGTGTAAGCTTCACTAAATATGTGGTCTCCTTTTCTAAAAAAAATTGTTATTATCTTATATTGATTTTAATACAAAATCTGTATACATTGTTGTTGTTGTTGATTGCCATCAAGTTGAGCACGTCTCATAGCGACCCTATGAACAAAAGACCTGAAGCCCTTCTATAGCTATCATCGTTTCTCAAAGTTCATTTTCGTTCATTTATACACACTATTTTTCACACATTCCTCTATTCGAATTGTTTTTCATAGTATCATTCCCATGCACCGTGTTTTATAAATTGATATGTGCCCATCATTGTCCCACCTTTTTAGGGCCCCACTAGTGTTTTCCCAATTTCTTCAATCCCTCATTCTGTCCACCTCAAGATTCTATGACCTCAAGATTCCCCTCCCCACTTTAGTTCCAATCCTCCCTCCTCTTCCTCCTTCAGACTTTTATACATCTTACTAGTAATTCTTCTATTTTTATAACAATGGTCTTGTGCAGTATTTGTCTTTAGGAGACTATGTTTGTTGGCTCATTCAGCATAATGCTCTCCAACCTTTCCTATGTTAAATAATATTTTTCAAAATTATTACTCCTGAGTGTTTCATAGTATTCCATCATGTGAATGCAATTTTATGGTCTCCTTATGAAGTCAAGCTGTTCCGTAGCTTCCACACTGAACCACAATCTCTGGGGAGATAGCTAGTAATCTATACTCTAACAAGCAATTCTAATAAGCCTGAGGAAAATTATTGAGAAAAAAAATGGAGGAAAAAAACTTCTCTGAGAGTCACTTTACTTTTTGAAAATAAAAAAAATCTTAATTTGGTGTAAAAGTAATAAAAATGTCCACAGTTACTACTGTCACTCTAGAAAATGCTGTCTAATTGATTCCATTTTTGTTAACGTAGAGTAGGCTGCTGACCCATGAAGAACATTGCACAGCAGAATGAAATGCTACTGATTTGTGCACTTCTTCCATGATGGGCTGTGATCCACCCGTGTTCTCTTTGTCATTTGTAGGATTTGTATAGGTTGATTTTCAACTGTAAGCTTCCACTGACAGTGAGTCAAAGAGCTGATAGTGAGATGCACTCACGAATTAAGCCTTTGACTTTCTAATGGAAGGTGGTCCTCTCCTGACCCAGCTGAACAACTAGAAGAGGAAGATGGTAAACAACTGAGATGTTAAAGGGGCTGAGGAGTGGCTAGGGAGGAAGAGGAACATTTAAAGTATACATTTTTTGCAGTTTTTCTGATCAAATATGTGTAAAGTATATGATATGTGGAAAAGCTTTTTGGTTTTTTTTTTAAATTTCAGGGTGTATTTTTTAAACTAATACACTGGTTCTGAGAGAAAACATATATACTTAATCTAATATATACTTAATTCAGATGCGATAGATTCAAGGTTGAAGTTTGGTTCCTGTGAATTTGATTTATTTTCATTAGCTTTAGTTTGAACTTGCATAAGAATAGTTGGTGGTCTGTTCTACAGTCAGCACCAAGTCTAATTTCCACTGTTGATACTGAGTTTCTCCAATGATTCCACCACTCCACAGATGTAATAGATTTGATTCCTGTCCATGAGGTAAGGTCCCTTTATATAGTCTCCATTTATGGTGGTTGTTTTTGTTTTTGTTTTAATAAAAGGTATTTACAATGAATAAATCATTGAGTGTACAAAATTCTGTTTTTTCATCCCCAGGCTCATTTCTGTCACCAAGTCCATGTTTTCCAACTACTTAGCCTTCTTCCTTGTTCCCAACTTTTACATTCCAGTCAGCTATTATTCATTAATTAATCTTGATTGCATGTTTGATTGAATTCTGACTGAAAAAGTTGGTAGAATTCCTCTATTTCCTCCTCTTTGGCTCTGGTTGTTGGTACATTACAAAGATAGAAAAGAGGGGAATGACACAGATGGATGTCAGGAAAGACTTTCAATACTGGACTAGAGTGCCAAGAAGCCAAAGCAAAGGGAAGACAGCAGGAAGGTGAGGAGCTGAAGAGAAGAATTCAGAGGGCAGCACAGGAAGACAAAGCAAAGTATGACAATGAAACGTGTAAAAAGCTAGAGCTGAAAATCAAAAGGGCTGAACTTATTCCACATTTCTCAAGTTGAAGGAGCTAAAGAACAAATTCAAGCCTGGACTTGCAATACTTATGGATGCTCTGGGCAGAATATTGAATGATCCAGGAAGCATTAAAAGAAGATGGAAGGAGTATGCACAGTCATTGTACCAAAAGTGATTGGTTGACACAGAAGAATTTAAAAAAAAAATTACAAATGATCCAGAAGCAATGGTTATGAAGGAGGTTCAGGCTGCTCTGAAGGAATTGACTAAAAACAAAGCCCCAGGAATTGATGGAATATCGACTGACATATTCCAACAATCCAGGTTTTGCCAAAAAAATCTGGAAGGCAACTACCTGGCCAACTGACTAGAAGAGATCCATATTTATTCCCATTCCAAAAAAAGAAAAGGTGACCTGGCAAAGTGTGGAAATTATTGAATGATATCACTAATATCACATGGAAGCAAAATCATGCTATATATTATCCCACAATGTTTGGAACAGTACATTGACAGAGAATTATCAGAAATACAAGCTGAGTAGATGAGGTCCTGGCAGTATAGACATTATTGCCAATGTCAGATGGATCTTGGCAGAAAGCAGAGTACTAGAGGAATGTCTATCTGTGTTTCATTGGCTTTGCAAAGGCATTTAGCTGTGTAAATCACAACAAATTGTGGCTAACTTTGAGGAGAATGGAAATTCCAGAACACTTGATTGTGCTTATATTAAGCCTATACCTGGACCAGGAAACAGTCCTCAGAACAGAGCAAGGAAATAGTGCATGGTTCAAAATCAGGAAAAGAGTACATCAGATGCATCCCATCTCCATATCTTTTAAATCTATATGCAGAACAGATTGTTTGGGAGGCTGGGATTTATGAGGAGGAACATGGCATCAGGATTGGAGAAAGACTCTTTTAACAACCTACGATATGCAGATGACACAACCTTGCTTGTTAAAATTGAGGAGGACCTGAAACACTTGCTGCCTGAATGCAAGGATTGTAGTCTTCCACATGGATTCAAGTGCAACATCAAGATTCTCACCACTGGACTATTTAGCAGCAACATAATAGATGGAAAAGAGAATGACGGTATAAATAATTTTAGCTTGCTTGTTTCCACAATCAGAACTTCTATATTTTCCAAACTTTTCACTTATTAAAGGTTTTATTATGGGAGACTTCAAACATAGGAAATAATTAAGAAATAGTACAATGAACTTCTGTATATCAATTTCAGCAATGATCAGCTTTTGACCAATGCTATTTCTTTTATATCTCAGTCTACTTTTCTTCCCACCTCTCCCACCAAGACTGGAAACAAGCCTCACATAATTTTGTCTGTAAAATTTCCCTGTATATTTCTAAAAGGTATCAGTATCAATTGCCCTCAAATGGATTTTGACTGATGGCAGTCCCATGTGTGAAGCAGAACTGTAGAACATAGAGTTTCAATAACTGTTTGGTTTTGGGATTTTTGGGGGAGTGGAGGGGGTTTAGTCAATCATTTGAACTTTCTTCTTGAGTGTCTCTGGTCGAACTTGAACCTGCAACTTTTGGTTAGCTGCTCAGTGTATCAACTGATTGCACCATCTAGCAT
>NW_006399862.1:5146182-5169279 GCF_000299155.1 Elephantulus edwardii
CAATGTTCCCTTGCTCTGTTCTGACGACTGCCTCCTGGTCCAAGTATAGGTTTCGCAGCAGAATGATCAATTGTTCTGGGATTCCCATTCTTCTCAGAGTCAGCCACAGTTTGTTATGATCCACACAGTCAAACGCCTTTCCATAGTCTATATATATAATTTTTTTTTCAGCTGGTGTAGTCAGGTAATCAAAAGATAAATTGCACTTGGAAAATCTAAGGTTCGAGACCTCTTCAGAGTACTGAGAAGTAATGATATCAGTCTAGAGACTAAGATATGCATGATTCATGCCATGGTCTTTGAAATTACTTTCTGGACAATGACTAAGGAAAAAAGAAGAAGAATCAATGCCTTTGGTTTGTGGTGCTGGAGAAGAATCTTGAACATACCATGGTCCTCCAAGAAAATAAATCAGTCTGTCTTAGAGAGGGTGAAACCAAATTTCTCTTTGGAGGCTATGATTTTGAAGCTCTGACTCACATACTTTGGGCATGAGTCCTAGAAGGACAAGTCCTTGGGAAGTACATCAAGCTCAGAAGAGTGGAGGGACAGCACGGGAGAGAAAGACCCTGGATGAGATAGATGGATTGGCATAGTAACTGGCATAATGGGGGTAGTTGTGTCACAATCAGTGAGACTGGTTCAGGACAGGGAGAAGTTCAGAGCTACTGCACGTGTATACAGTTGCTATGAGTAGCACTTGGCTCAACAGCGCATGACAATAAGAATATATCCTAAATTTGTGTGCGTAAAACTGATACATCCTGAAGACGTTACCACAATCTCTCTTTGGAGTGCATAACACTGGTTTTAACTTCTAATTTTCTAGCATTAAGTCTCTGTTAGTCTTTTCTTTTTTATCTAAGCCTAATTCTGTCAACATGTTTTTGCTATAAATCTCTCTCTTGTTCAAATCTTGCCACACTGTAGCCTGACTGCCAGAGAAAACCTCCCTGAGGGATACACAATGCTACTTTTCCTTTATTGAAAATGAGGTGCCCTTTTGTCAGGGTGATTATACACCTTCATGTGACGGCATACTTTCTTTTTACAAAATTTTCTTTTCAGCATGTTAGCTTCTGTAAGGTAAAAACACATCCTGTCTTTTAGTTCTTTCAGATTTCTTCTATTTTTTTTTTTTTTAGTATAACCATGCATGTTTGTTTAAACACAGCATGTATTTTCTTGGTTTTATTTACCTTTTATAATTGCTCATGCTACTGCCACAAGCATAGCTTATTTGAATTTCGTAAGGCAATGAAAAAAGGGTAGAATCTATTGAAATACTACATTAGTCAAGTAAAGCACAAGTAATAAGAGTTTACTTTCCAGTGCAATATATACACTTACTCTAAAATAAGCAAAATATAAAAGATTAGCAATAAACTAGGACAACATAAAGTTGCTTTACTTTTCATAGTCACAACACTGGCTTATAAAAGGGGAAGAAGGTTTGATTGATACAAGTCAGATATAAGTTAAGTCTCATAAAAACAGACTCTTCTTATTAGGTCTCAATTAGTTAGTGGTATCATTCCTAATCTAGTTTTGGGAGATTGTTTTGAGATATTTAGAAAAATGTAGGCATTTAAGAATGATTTGATTTGTTATTTAATAGCTGAATTGATCTATTGACATAAGATGTGAATGTTCTGCTTGTGAAACTGTAAACAACTGGATATGGGCCTCAGAAGCACTTAATATTTATTTTATCAACTATATAAACAGGATCTTGTTTTCCCTTCTCTGGTACTAATTACAGAGAATCAGATGTTTACGAACAGTCTTTAGAGGTCTTTATTTCAAAGCAGCCTACCCTCAAAGCCCGAGGAAGGTTATCCTTAAGAAACACAATTTCCTGCACTTCTTTAAAATTGAAGGAAAGGAATACGATGAGGGTAGTATCTGATGCAATAAATTTACGTTTCACTTACTGAGAAAGCACATGTCTATTTGCACCGCCTTGGCACTTAAGATCTCGTCCAAAGATTTGATTCTCTAACTGGAGGAAGCAAGAGAACTCCACTGATGGTTTCCTGAAATGTGATACAAATAATTTGTGCCAGTGAGTAGACATTGAAGCAAAACCCTGAGACTAGGCAGTGCCACTGAAGTTAAGTATAGGAGGAAATTCAATAAAAATGCATTCTGACAAGAAATTACTTTTTATGGTATTTTAAGTTAGGAATAACACTGGAAAGAATGCAGAACTAATTAAATATCACATTTTGAGTTCTTTCCCACTCCTTGACAGTTAGGGGAGTTGAGCTGAATGGACAGATAAAATAGATTCAGACAAAATGTTTAGATGTGGTAATGGGAGAGAGGTCCCTAATAAAAGAATTTTTAAAAAGAGAAGACAGTAGAATTCAAACATTTACACTACCCTAAAAATGTGTGAATCCAGTGGTGGAAAACAAACGCTATGAGTGACATACTTTCACCATATTGGAAAGTTCAAATGGCCTGCTGGTGTGGATATAATAACTGGATTTAGAAGTATGTCTGACTTCAGAAATAGATAGCTCAGCGTTTCATATTGGAAAACTATCTGACAGTTTTTGAAGGGGGGATTCTAAACGCTGACTAGTTAGTTGCATAGATGAAGCATTCTTCTAATTCCCCTACTAAATCATTTTTCCAATCACTTTTAAATGTCCTCCCTTTTAGCTCTTGTTTGGGGATTGATGATAGAGGAGATGCAGTCTGGTGATAAGGCAAATAATAGTGCAATCCTTTAAATGTTAGGTAATGAATCAACTTAATAGGAGGCTACTGTTTGAAGATCAAAATCTCTCATTAAACTTTGTAAATATCATCCTTGATCAGTAGATGATTTATAAATCAGAATTTTAATTAAAAGGAATAAACTTTTTTGCCCCAATTATGCTAAGGTGTGGCATTTAATATAGCTGTGAGTGTGGAAATAGCAGATGACATTATCCACATTTTATACAGGCATGGAAGCGTCTGCTATGCTAGAGAAGAATGATTTTCTATAACTTCCATCTAAATTTGAGAACAGTCCAACTAATCTGGGATCCTAAAGAACTTCTTCCATTCTTTTGACCTGTGGCTTATCTCATAGTTGTTTTGATTTGCATCTCTCTTAGGTCTAGGGATTTTGAACATTTCTTCATGTGCTTGTTGGCCATCTGAATGTCTTCTTCAGTGAAATGTCTGTTCATATCCTGTGCCCATTTTTCAACTGGATTCTTTATCTTTGTTTTGCTGTGGTGCTCAAGTATTTTATAAATTCTAGATATAAGTCCCTTATCTGACACGTCATTACCAAATACTTTTTCTCATTCTGTGGCTTCCCTTTTTATCCTGTTGGACAAGTTTTTGGATGTACAAAGGCATTTAATTCTTAGAAGGTCCCATTCATCTATTTTATCTTTGTCTGGTTGTAGATTTTTCAGAATGTTTGAAAGACTTTATGTTTTTTATTAGGACGTCTAGAGTTCTTCCAAGCTTTTCTTTCATGAAGTTTATAGTCCTTGGTTTTACACCTAGGTCCATGATCCACCTAGAGTTGGTTTTTCTGTATGGAGTGAGGTGTGGATCTTGCTTGAGTATTTTGCAGATACTTTTCCAATTTTGCCAACACCATTTGTTAAAAAGGCTGTCATTTCCCACTTAACTTATTTAATCTCCTTGTCAAAATTCAGTTGACCATAGATAGGTAGATGGGCTGATTTCCAGGTTCTCAATTCTATTCTATTGATCTATGTGTCTGTCATTGTACCAGTACCATGCTGTCTTTACCACCACAGCAGTGTAATAGGATTTGAAACCAGGGAGTGAGATGCCTCCTACCTTTTTTCTGTTTTTAAGGAGTGCTTTGCTTATCTGGGGCTTCTTTCCATTGCAAATGAAACTGGAGATTGGATCGTTCTCAAATTAAGATGGAAGTTATTCCAGGCCAGTAAGATGAGCAATCTCTTCCTGTGGAATGTACTGGCTCTAAAAATCCAGTGGAGGGTGATTTGTGAGTCAGTTGTGATATGATGCTACATAATGGCAGACTAGGTAACTGACACTGTCTGTCTAAAGATTAACACTAAGATGTTGTCCATTGCCACCAAGTTGAGGACAAATCATAGCAACCCTATGAACAAAAGGCCTGAAGCCTTTCTATAACCATCATTGTTTTTCCAGGTTCATAGAGTTTCCAGAGACATGTGGTTTAGGAAGTGGATGCAACCTGAATCAATATGAGAGTTCCACAAAACACTACCCATACCCATGATGCACAGCCAATTATGGTGCTTGACACAACCTATAGCACAGTTGTCCATCATCTCAGCAAAAATCAATTATCATTTGGCTCTTGGGCCTTGTGCCCTACCAACTTTTTAAAAATTTTGTCACACCCAAATGTTGGTGGACTATGATCCAGAGGACCCCCCCCCCCCAAGCCATCTGGTAAGTCCAATCCACTGACACTAAGATAGAAATAACTAAAAGTTCTTGGGTGATGCAAATGGTTACATGCTTGACAGCTACCAAAAAAAAAATGGAGATTTGAAACCATATAAAGGGCTACTGATTGTCATGGAGTCACTATGTATTGGAATCAGCTAGAGGTCAACCATCAAAAACAACATAAAATTAAAGGCTTTTTCTCCAGTAGGTTTCTATAGGCAGAGAGGCAGTATCTTGTAAAGGAGAAGAAAGAATTGCTGTATGTGAAGATTCTGAGCATAGAGGGGGTCCATTTATTCTACATTTATATTCCTCAATTGTAAGCAACACTTGAAGTTCTATTCGTCTCTTCCAATCTCTAAACAAATAGAGATCATTGTATTTCGCTTCCCTTTATAAAATATACTAGACAATAAACAAAGGAGAGAGGAACAGATACTTTAATCAGGTGCTTTACTTTTAGTGTATTCAAGTTTATAGCCAGTGCATAAATCCTTTTCATCATCCTTATATTCCTCTGACTCGATTCTGTTTTGTATTATTGCAAAGGCTTTTTTATGCCCTCTAAATTTACATTTTACAGATGCTTAGATTTATAGTAGCTCTTGCTTTTGACAGGTCACTATTAGATGTGATGTGTCAGCTCTTGATTTTATGAGAACATATGTTTATCTAGTTAATTTGCTCCTAAAGATAATGCATATTCTCAGAAAGAGGTGAAGATCACCAAAATTTTGGAAAATCTTTGAAGAGTAAAGCATTGGTATTTTCAGAGATTAAAAACAAAGGGATGTAAAACATGAACACACACAAGATTTACCTCTTAGGGAAACAGCAACAGTGGGGCTATAGAAGTGTAGCACTATAGGAGAAAAGTAGAAAAAAATCATAATTCTGAACTCCTACATGAAATTTCTTACAGTACAGTGATGTTTCTTTGATCCCTTGAATATCAATGGTATTTATATGTAACGTGCCAGTCAGAGCCAAAGTTTTCAGTTGTCTAGTCCTGGTTATTGATTATTTTAGGGTAATGGTTAAGTTCATTGTCTCTGGGGTCTCACTGCCAGAGTTCACACTTCTGCTTTCAAACACATCATTAAGTTCCTGAAAATCTCTAAGCTTCCACTTCCTCAACTATCAGGAAAGAAAAATATTTCATAGTTACTTGAAAAAAAATATGATTAGATTGTCTAAAGTGACAAATATTTCAAAGGTATACAATAAATATGTTATTATATAGCTTAAGTAGACCACTTGCGCATTACCATATGGAAAACGAATTATATCAAAATAATGAGCCAGGTGATGCAGTAGACACTATTGCTTTAATGATAAGTAAAGTACCTCTCCACTCTTCAGCGAGCTCCTAGTGTGGTGTGATAGACACGTCATTAATATAGATCATATTGTAGTGCCACAAAAGCTGTGATAGAGAGGCTCATGGTGTATTTTGAAATCCCCAAAAGCATACTACTTAAAACCAGGAAGATTTAGGGTAGGCAGAAAAGTATGGGTTGTTGAGGACAAAATACAAGAAGCCCATAAAGCAAAGGGAGGTCATGTGGCTTAGTGGTAAGGAATTGTGCTGCCAACGCAGAGGCAAGCAGTTCTAATCCACCAAATGCTCCATGAAAGAAGGAAGGGCATGATTTATAGCCTTTGAAAATCCCCTTGGAGATCAGCTATGGATCAGTTCTGACACAACAGTACAGAGCAACAATGACATAAAGCAATTAGTGATGGAACTCAGAGAGGACAACTCAGATGGAAAGAAAACAAAGTTCTTTTGAGTTCCAACACATTGCCACCCAAAGCATTATGGAGTAGAACTGCTCTCCGAGGACATTTGGCTGTGATCTTTAGGAAAGTAAGCCCCAAAGCATTTCTTCTCCAGCAGTTCTGGATATATTTGAGTCTTTCACCTTCAGGTTTTAATCAAGAGGGGATGAAAAATGACTGTGTTATCTACTTTAGACAGAGACTACAAGTGAAGAAAAGCACCAGACCTTGTCATTAGTTATGTATAGTAATTGTTGTTGTTCTATAACAGCAAGGAGATTACAAATCATAGCAACCTTATGAACAACAGATATGAACTTGGGTCCATTTTGCGGTTTTTTCACAATCTCTGCACTTCCTGCCCAGTGCTATGATCACTATGGCAATCCACCTCCTGGAGGGTTGTTTCCCCACACACAGACACTTTCATTTATCCTTTGTCTTTCCCAGAATGATGTCTCTCTTCAAGGACTGGCCCCTCCTGATAACATGCCCACATTTTATGAGGTGACGGTTCAGTGTATGTTCCTCTAAGGAAAACCCTAGTGGCATCTCTTCCTCCTTAGATTTGTTTGCTCTTTTGTCAGTCCTGAGTATTGAACATAAATACTCTTTGCCAACACCACAACGCAAAGACATTGACTCTCTATCTTCCATACTCATTGTCTGACTTTCAGATTATATATAATATATAATATCTTACAATTGAAAAATGGAAAAAGAACATGGCTTTGATCAAGTGTAATTTAGTCTGTAAATTGACATCCTTGATCTTTAGCACTTTGGAGAGACCTTTGAAAGCACATTTTCCAATGTAACAAATCTTTTTTTTCTTGACTATGTCTACCATGGGTTTTGATAATGGATCCAATTGAAATTATTGATATCTCCAATCTTTTCTCCAACTGCTATGATATTGTCCAGTGATTGGGATTTTTTTTTTCTTTATTTAGAGATGTAACACAGTTTAATGGCTGAAGTCTTTGGTCTTCTTGGGCTGTTGTTAATTTCCATGAAGGTGATCACTGCTCATCTTGACCCTCTGATCAGCAGATCAAAGCCTCAGCAATCCATCACCATTTTCACAATGTCCTCTGTGCTTACATCCATTGTTGTAGTCACTGTGTCAGTGCATCTTATCGAGGGCCTCCCTTTCCTCCTCTGACCCTTTACACTTTCCCAAATGTGCTATCCTTTTCCAAAGACTGTCCCCTGCTGCTAATATTCCAGTGTGTTATCATCATCGCTGTCTTCATTGCCGATGTGTAAACTACAAACTTAAAAGTGGGTATAAATTATCATTTCTAAGGTCTTAGATTTGCATATTAAGGTAATAAGATTGTGTGTGTGTGTATATGGGGGGGAGAGAGAGAGAAAGAGAGAGAGAGAGGAGAGCCAGAGAGAGAGGAGAGAGACAGAGATAAAGGGGCTCTGTTTGCTTGGTCCATAGAGAGCTGTGCATCTATCTTTGAAGATGTGTATTCACCAGCAGTTCCTGGGAAAATAGATGGGCAACCTCCTTCACTGTGACTTATAGTCTCCAGAAAACACCCTCTGATTTGGATCTGACTTGGAGATATTTACTTTGAGATTTTTTGGAAGTCATGCAAATAAAAAGGTCATATGAGAAAATGAGTGTTAATTAAAATCTCTCTCTCTAGAAACTGATAACCATTATCAAGGTCTAAAGAAATGTTGGTTAGCAAGTGAAAATAGCAGTTTCTGTGAACACAGCCTTGTGAAGAAACAAGCCCGTTATGAAGTTATTATCCTCATCTGCCTGGCATAAAGTCCTTTAAAAACAAACTTATGAAATTCTGTTATTGTTGTTGTTATATGCCATCTCATGGACAACCTGAACTTATCCTGTCATCGTCACAGTCGTAATCTGTGCCATGATCATTCCTGTTGTTGCAGTTACTACTAATCCATCTCATGGAAGGGCTTCCTTTTTTCACTGACACTCTATAAATTAGGAAATGGCAGTAATTCATTGAATGGAACAAATGTACTCTGTACTTTCATCTACTGTCTTTCTACTTAAAGTACCTACCAGAATAATCTTGGAACCAAAAAAAAAATGGCAAAATTTTTCCCTATATTCTTTGGGTATTTTGCTAGAAGAGGCTACTCTTTGGAGAGGGACATCATGCTTGGAATGGTGGAGGGTAAGCGAAAGAGAGGAAGACCCTCAATAAGATGGGCTGACAAGGAGACTACAGTAATGGGCTCCAGACTGTCAAAGGTGATGAATATGGCACAGGATTCTGATATGGGCAGGGTTCATATTTGTTCATAAGGCTGTTATGAGTTATACTCAACTCAATGGTACCTAACAACAACAATCACCTATGTCTTTATCTATCCCATCAATAATACAATAGTTAGTACTCTAACATTTTTAACCCCTATAATTAAGGACATTGATTACATTAGTCTTGTGTAACCAACCATTTTCATCATAATCAGAAAAACCTTAATGCTTCTCAAACAATAATTCTCCTTTATTTCCCACCTTTCATCCCTGCTAAACACTCACTAATAAACTTTGCTCTTCATACGTTTTCCAATTCCAGTCCCTTCCTGTAAGTGACATCATATATTCTTTGTCCTTTTGTGATTGGTTTACTTTCCTCAGCATGGAGTTTTCCAGGTTTTTCCTTGATTTAACATGCAAGTGACCATTCTTTCTGAGGGAGCAAGGTTTTGAGGAGTTTAATCTGTCTCACGTAACCACAGAGACTACCAGTCTGAAATCTGTAGGGCTGGCTTGCCACTGGGAAACTAGGGTGAAAGATGATATTAAAATCTTGAATTTTAAATCTTTACTTCAGAGTCATAGACTGAAAATTCAGGTGGGATTTTGGTGCTACTATTTTGAGACAGAACTTTCTCCTGGCAATCTTCACCTACCATATCTAATGACTCCACTTCTTGGATGAGACTAACTAGCACAATTGGGGATTATCTTCTTAAAGTTAATGCGCTATCAATGTTAATTATATTTACAAAATACTCTTGTAGCAACTTTCAGGCCAGTGCATGGCAGCACAATTGGTATCCATAACTTAGTGAAGTTAACAAAGAAAAGTAACAATGACAGGTGATTATTGTTTGGTGCAGAAAAGTGAGGAGAAGGGTAGGTGGATGGTGCACAGGTCTTGTCTGTTCTCTTGTTTTTGCCAAAGTCTTCAATGTGGCTTGAACTTCTTACTAATGCTGTAAGCTTTGCTCACTTGCTACCTCCTGAAATGGCTGAAGGCGAATCAATTCTTTTTGGTACAGTGATTGTACATTCTTTATATGTTCTCAGGATGCTTCTTGTATTATCTATTAGTAACTTCAATTGGGACTGTGAATTCAGATTTATGGCAATTTTCCAAGGAGTGTTGCTTATTAAGTAGAAATAGATATGGAACTGACAGTACTTGCAGTATAATTGATATTTAATGTGAACGAGGCCCATCTTAACATATTCGTAAAGAGAGCAATACTTTTGGAAAAAAAATTACTAATGCTAACAAATTACCCTTGTAGCTAAGGTCTTTGAAATTACAATAGATAAACATACATTTTACCACCAAATTACTTTCTCTGTTTATTTGAAAAGCTCAGGGCTATGGTGCTAATTAACTTTGGGCATTCCCCGGTCTAGAGAAAGCTTAGTTTAATTAAATCAATAGTGCTGTATATTAATTATAGTACAAGCTTAAATAATTGAGGGAGCACTTACCCTTCTTTTAAAGCTCTGTTTATTTTTGGTTCAAGGTGGTCAGAGTAGTTTGCTTCACCGTCGACAATGCTTCTAAAAGTGAACAGTTCTTCCTTATATACGCATTTATCATTAACACCAATCTGGATGTGGGAGGGGAAGTCCTGCCCGACTCCAGACAAAAATGAAGGACAACTCCATGATGGCACAGTGAATGCCAACATAGTGACTGGCAGCATAATTAAATCTTCTGCTGTAGACAATTCTCTGTGTAACGTTAGACATTTATCTAGTTTTATTCATCTCCATTACAAAGTGTTTAATGCACAGTTCCTGAGATGTGTTGATTGGGTCTAGAGAGTCCTTAAATTACATATGTGCTGCTAACAAAAATCTCAGTTTCAGTCTCAGTCTCATTGTCATCCAGATGGAACCTACTTACAGCTACATAGTTGACTCACCAGCAGGTTTCTAAATCTATAAATCAAACAGGAGGGTATTGTCCATATTTCTCTTGTGAAGCCTGAAGGGGAACTGAACCACCAGAGAGACATGGCCTGAGTGTTATCAGTGCAATTACCCACAACTGCTTTAGATTACCTACAAGTTGCCAGAAGGTTCTAACAAACATGCACGCAATTTAAATCAGTCTGGTACTTCTCAGGTGATAGATAACAGCAGTCCCCTCCTTTGCAAACCAGATGAAGGAAGTCTGTGACTCAAATTGCCTGGAGAGTGGTGAGTTAGCTGGTCATTGAATACTACCAAATGGGTAATTCATGATTATGCAGAAGTCCCAAATCCAAGTAGTTTGTTTTTGTTGTTAGTTGCCATAGTTTCACATGGTGGGGTGCGGAGTGTCTATTATTTTTCGTGAAACATATTGCTTTATTAATTAATCTTGTATTATTGTGCCTTAAAATGGATACATGGAATAATATCTTTCAAATAGTTAAGGAGATTAACCGGTGTAGAAATCTTCTTCAAACCATGTGCCTTGGGTACTTACTGCTGTCACAATAAAAAGCCACAGATTAGATGGCTATCAGGACTAGAAATTTATTGTGTTGTTGTTGTTGTTGTGGACTTGGTGGGTTTTTAGAGGCAGTTAATCACACCTTCAGGGTCATAGTGCAGCTTCTTGCCACCAGAGCTGGCAGCTAAACCCCTAAATTCAAGGTACCTGCAGGACAATATTCCCTCGGCCTACTCTAAAGGAAGAATCTGTCTTTTCACATCTGGCTTCTGGTAGCCTCTATCAAACAAACAAACAAACATAAATTCTTGTTTTGAGATGCATCTTTTCTTAATCTAAGTCTTTTTGGTCTTTCCCTGTCTTTTCTCTTCCTATTTGAGATAATTAAGAGCAGATTAGAAAGTAGCTTAGTGGTAAAAAGTTGTGCTGCAAACGTAAAGGCAGGCTGTTCAAATCCACCAGCGGGAAAAATCTCCTATGATGTGATTTACAACATCTGAAACCATGCTGAGTGGGCAGTTATGAGTTGGTCCTGACTTGATGGTGCATACAACAATGTATGTTATCCTATCCTTTATACAATATCCTTACGATCAGATGAAGGTCTTTCTTATTACGGCTACATGTTGACTTAAAATATCTTCAAAGACTCAAGGTAATATTCACTTGTATTAAGGATTGGATCTTTATTATCTCTTTATGTGGGACACAGCTCAATCTTTGTTATTGTTGTTATGTACCTTGGAGTTGGAAAATTCCTTCTAGTGGGTTTTCTGAGATAGTAAATCACAGGAGAGGAGATTGTCCATCTTCTTCCCCAGGAACAGGTACTGCATTAGTGCCATGCACCACCAGGTTGGGAGTACAGCTCCATACAGCCAAACCCCGCACAATTTAATTATGATTCATAGTGACTGATCACAGCCTAGGACCTGGCTGTATGTGAAGTCGTTCTCATGGTCTCTGCCATGCTGGGGACCATTGTTATCCCCACTGAGGCAATCTGCCTCCTTGTGGGTCTTCTTCTGCTAACTTTCTACCTTTCCTAGAATGATGCTTTTTTTCCAAGAGCTAGCCCTTCCTGACGATATGTCCAAAGAGTGTGAGACAAAGATTTATCATCCTTATTTCCAAGGAATATGCCTTACAACACCTAATTTATCAATTGCCATTTATTAACTTAAAACACACTAAAATCAATAGTCTAGTGCATTGAGGAAATGCTGAAATTTTATGTCATTTTCTACTTGTAATAGAAGAGAATGTATGCGAGCAAAGACTAGGACTATGTGTAAAGAAGATAGAAATAGTTTGAGAAAAGACTATACAAATGAGGGCTGTGCTAACTAGTTACTCTGGGAAATGTATTCTAACTTACTAACGTTCCTGCCTGATGGATAGCTGAAGCCCATGGTGTTGATGACTAATGCCAGATTATGATTCAGTTAAGGTATGAAACGAAGTCACAGAATCCTTTTACTTATCACGAGTCTTGCAAAAAGAAAAGAATGAAATATAACCTCTGATTTTGCTGTCGTTCCAATTTGTTGATTACATTATACTCCCATTTATTATTGTCTGGATCAAGGTCTGAGAACATTTACTTAGGGTGACAGGGGTCCTTAAATGTGCCTGGCTTTTACTCTAGTCTGAGGACCACATTGCAGAAAAGGGGGGGAAATGATTTCTACGTGGGTGGAGATCTTTAGAAGAAGCCATAATCCAAATTCAGCTTTTTATTATAGTTGTATTCAATGAAAAGAATTTCTGAATATGAACTAAAGAGGGGATTTTTTTTTCACTCTTTCTTGTCTTCTTGTACAGTCAAATCTTGTAGAATGGATGCCCTATTATGACCTCCTAATAATGTAAAGGAAATGTGCCACCTGCATTATTTTAGAGGAAATGTATTCTTTCCTGGAGCTCTCTGGGCTGCAGCTGCTCTTTTGCTGAACACCAATTCAACAAGCACACAGGCAAGCTTTACTGATAGGCTTTCTGTTTATGATATTTCATTTAATTGCTCCGCAGCTAGAAGCCAGCTCTATTCTATTCATCTTCAAGCTACAATGGTACAAAAGCGAGAGAATTATAATAATACCCAGCATAATAGTTATCCAAAGACAGATACTGCCATGTAAAAAATATTTAGTAACTGCATTATGATTATGTTAGTGAGGTAAAGCATTATGTTGCTAGAAGCAATTACAGCGTGCAATACATAAGAGCAATGATTTTAAATGAGCGGAACCATCCGAAGGCCTGAAGTGTATGTGGGTGTCTCTGAGTAGAGGTGGATGCGTGTTTCTCGGTGTGGGGGCACAGCGGGAGTTCAACTTAAAATAAAAATTGAGACAAAGCAAAACCAGAACAAAAACAGTTGTTGGGAAGTTGATTTTGGTGACCCCTTCCACACTGGAGTAGGAACAGGACTCAGAGTTTTGAAGTGCTCATTTCTCATGAGACCGTCCTACGTCCGACTTTTTTCCCCCCAGGACTCACCTGGGAGGATTCAAACCACCAAACTTTCAGTTAGCAGCTGAGCTTGGTAAACATTTCCTTTGCAAAAGAATGGGTGACTATTTTTCTAACGATGTAATTCTTTAATGGCAATGAAAGAAGCATAAGAAACTGTAAAAAATATGATGTCAGCTGTGATTGGTGACTATTTTCTTTTGGGGAAATGCCCTAAAAGTGATTTAGAATTATTCATTCATATTGAAAATTAGTAGACAAACAAATAAAAAGCAGCGGTTAACATTAACCATAATTTAAAATTCAAATTCATTGCTGTCAAGATGGAATGGACTTTATAGCTTCCCCCTCCCCCAGTAGGTTTTGGGGGACTGTAAATTTCACCAGAGGAAACATGCTTATCTTTCTCCCTTGGAGCCTCTGCTGGTTTTAAGCTACCAGAGTAGTGTGGCCATGGATTAGTAACTCCCCACAGACTAGGCCAACAGTGCTACCTACTGATAATAAAGTTACCATAATTACAAAATATCACATCTCAACATTATTTTGTGAGTAATTTCAGGCTTAAATTTCTGCATTTCGGTGGTTTAATGGATGAAAAGAGTCAGTATTAAGAATTATATTGTTACAAGTTGCAAGCAGAAGTGACATCTTAAAATGCCTCTGGAAACTCTATGAACTTTGATAAATGATGATAGTTGTAGAAAGGCTTCAGGCCTTTTGTTCATAGGGTCGCTATGAGTTGTGCTTGACTCAACATTTGACACCAACAATTGTTACAAGAACGTAAAGCGTAGCTCTCCCATCTGATGCGCCATATAAAGATATCTTCACACAAAAGAAGCTTGCTTTGGGAGAATCAACTTAGGTTAAAACAAGCCTGATCATATCCAAGTACCAAATTCTAATTATTAGGTTGTCCAATTGGAAGAAAGCCAATAATGATTCAAACGTACAGCAGAATTCCTTGTCTGTTTGCCTCAGATCATTCTGACAATTCACAAGTACGAATATCTCTTCAACTCCTAAAACATAAGTCTTGGTAGACTAAGTCATGTGGAGTGCACCCTTCAAAACCAAGGTGTAATCTTTAATTCATGCTCTGGCTCTCAAAGTATTATCATGATACAAAGCTTCTTTTTGGTGTTCCCATTTCGGTCAGAAATTTACCTGATTTCTAAGCAACAGCATGATGATGGAGAAAAGACTGATTCTGTCAACAACTACATCTTGCTTGGATTCACAATCAATACATGTGGTACCAGCTGTCAGGAGATCAAGAGATGTATTACGCTAGGAAAGTCTGCCATGAGGAATGTCTCCAAATTAGTGATGAGCACTAATGTCAGTTTGAGGACAAAAGTGTGCCTGATTCAGGCCATGGTCTTTTCAGTCACTTGCTATACATTTGGGAGCTAGACAATGAATAAGGATGAAAGAAGAAAAAAAATGGTGGTTTTGAGCGGTGGTTTTAAAAAAGAATACTCCATGGACTGCCAGAAGAACAAAGAGACACTTCGTGGAGAATGTGCAGCCAGAGTGCTTCCGGAGGCAGAGATGATGAAGCCTTGTCTCACATACCTCGGTCATGCTGCTAAGAGAGGTTATTTCTTGGAGAGGAACATCATGCTTAGAAAGGTGGAGGGTTAGTGAAAGAGAGGAAAACCCTCAACTGGATGGGTTGATATGGTGTCTGCAGCAATGGGCTGGACTGTGTTAGAGAGTGTGAAGATGGCACTAGATAGGATGACATTCAGATTAGTTGTTGACGAGTCACTATGAGTAATACTCAACCCTAATGACATCTAACAACAACAACCCCCAAATTAACTATCTACAAGTTATTGATATTGTTAAATCATTAAGTGTAACAAATGGAATGAGAACATATGATGCAGGGGAGGAGGGAACTCCTTCTTAAATTTAAATAGTCATAGATACCGAGCACAAAAATCCCATCATACACCTCCAGGAGAACATTGGTGAAAGTTCCATCTTTGCAAATGATTTCTCCACTCCCTCAGGCTAAATTATTGATTCATTCCTGCAGACTCACAAAATGCTTCATGTCTTCCACAGTTTTATACCCATCATGCATACTGTAATATTTTCAATTTTCGTGCTTCTATTTTACTGTGAAGAATTTTCAATAAGAGAACTGTTTTTACTCTGGGGCCTAAGAATAAAACGGTGAAAATATTACATTTTTTGTACTTGCTTGTAATGGGGGCAATGAATCAGATCTGGATTCTTATCAAGCAATGTCACTTCCTAGTTGTTTTATGCAATAACTATAGGTTATTATATAATGCTCTAAATAACAAGTGTAAACAGGAATGGAGGGTAAAAGGCAAATATTTTCAGTATGGAAGAATATATCATAGAACAGAGAATAATAACTAAGCATTTTTATAAATTTTGTTATAAATGTCTGGAAACATTCTAATTCCATAATTATCTGTGTGCATGACTTTTGGTAGAATTGCAATCTTTTTCACCATAATAAAATAAGTTTAGAAATAATTAGGGAATTTATTTGTCTTCAGTATCATCAGAAATCTCTTTCATAATAATCCCTTTTTAGCTTCCCTATCACCATTTGGGTTGTTCTTTTTTTATTAGTTAATTTTTTTAACTTATTTTCACAATTCAAAAATATTATAATACTGAAACTACTTGCTCTTTCCTCTAAAGCATGATAATATGTTTATTTCTAATTTTTAAGAGTTAAAGAACTTAGATTCCAATGGCAATTAAATATTGTTGTTATGTGCCATCTAGTTGAGTGTGACTCATAGTGCTCGCATGAGTATGACTCTATGAACAACAGATCTGAACCGTGTCTTATCCTATGCAGTACTCATCATCTCTGATACACTTGAGCCCACAATTGAAGTGAATATACCAAAACATTTCAGTGACTTTTTTCCTCCTCTTTTGCTGACATTCCACCTTTCCAAGCACGGTGTTGCTTTCCAAGGAATAGTCTTTCCTAGCAACATGCCCAAAGTAGGTGAGATGAAACTTCACGATCCTTACTTCGATGGAGCATTCTAGCCGCTCTTATTGCAAGACACATCTATTTATTCTTTTGGCAATCTATGGGATTTTCAGTGCTGTTCTCCAACACCAAAATTCCAAAGCATTAATTCTTCTCTCTCATCCTTATACTTTGTCCAGCTTTCAAAGGGAAAACAAGTGGTTGAAAACACCATGACATGAATCAGGCACACCTTAACTGTCAAATTAACATCATTGCTCCTCAGTCCTTTGGAGAGGTCCCTAACAATGGACTTACATGCGCAATATATTTCTTGGTTTTTTTGACTGCTTGTAAAAACGGTGTTGATTGTGGATTCAAGCAAGATAAAATTTATGACAATTTTGATCTTTCCTCCATGTATCACGATGTCTTTTGTTGGTCCAGTACTAAAGATTTTTGTCTTCTTGATGTTGGGAGGCTGTAGCTGTTGATCTTCTGCAGCAAGCATTTTAATTCTTCCTCACTTTCATCAGTCAAGTTTATATAATGCACTTGTTGATGAGTATCCCTCTGGTGGTGATGCTTCATTTTTCTTCATAGAGTCCAACTTATTTAATGATTTGCTCAGCATGCGGATTGAATAAATATGGAGAAAGTATACAACCCTGATGTACACCTTTCCTGACTGGAGTTGCATCCATAATTAAAAAGACATTTTCAAGTTCTATCCTGTGGTATTGTACCGTAAACAACAGGATACAATCCATGCACAAACCTAGTAACACCATTATTATTAAAATATATACACCATGAGCTGATATCCAAGAGGAAAAAAATGGAAGATTTCTACATGTTGCAGTCTAAAATTGGCCAAAGATAGCATCAATATACGTGAATAATAATTAATGACTGTAATTCTCACCACCGGACCAACTGGCAGCATTAAGATGGATGGTGAAGAGATTGAGACTGTACACAGCTTTAGTTTGCTTGGCTCCGTAGTCAACAGTCTTGGCACCAGCAGTCAGGAAATTAAAAGGCACATTGTCATGGGAAAGTCTGCTTTTAGGGACCTCTCCAAAGTATTGAAGAGCAATGGTGTCTCTCTTGAGACTAAGGTGCGTCTGATACAGGCTATGGTCTTCACAATCACTTGCTATGCGTCAGACAGTTGGACAATGACCAGGGAGGATAGAAGGAGAATTGATGCCTTTGAGCTGTGGTGCTGGAGAAGAGTATTGAGAATACCATGGACTGCTAGGAAAACAAACAGATTTGTCCTGGAAAGGGTTAAACCGGGTGGCTCCTTGGAGGCAAGGATTCTGAGGCTCCGTCTAACATACTTTGGACATGTTGTGAGGAGAGACCAGTCCTTGGAGAGGGACATCATGCTTGGGAGGGTGGAGGGACAGCGCAGGAGAGAAAGGCCCTCTATGAGGTGGATTGATTCAGTGACTGGGATAATTGGGATGGAAGTGTTAGAGACAGTGCGATTGGCACAGGACAGAGCGGAGTTTAGGGCTGTTGTACATAGGGTCGCTATGAGTCGCAAGCTACTCGACGTCACATGACAACAACAACAGCAATACAAAAGTTATAAACAATGAATAAGGAACAACAGTTGGAAAATACCGAGTTGGTTTTACAAATTAATTTGGAAAATGAATGACTGAATGCTATAGTTTAAATGATTTATTCTTCAAAAATACTTTTTTTAGGTTGTAAAATACTTTTTTATTAATTTCAATTAACATTTAAAGATATTTTGGATTTTCATTCATTCATTGTTGCACTTTTCTCCCCTCCCAGCCCACCTCCAACACCAGTTCGCTCTTCTCCTTAAAGCAAAAGAAAAACTCCTTCATTGGTATACAATATCTCCACACCCCCTCAGTATACTCCACTCTGCAACCCTCATTCTGAACTCTTATGATAATCGTAATGCCCTAAAATATATTGCTTTTAAACAGTCCTCTCCCTCATCAGCTTCAATGCAGTATACAAAATTTATCCAGTTTTTCTCAGTCTTACCCTTACCCTGATGTCAGCCTCATTCTACAACAGTGGCACCATACATTATTTGTCCTTTTGAGACTGAGATATTTCACTCAGCATAAGGTCATCCATTTTTCATAATGTTGCATGAGTTCCTTGTTTTTCAATGCAGTGTAGTATTCCATTGTGTGAATATACCATAGCTTCTCTATCCATTCATTTGTTGATGGGCACTTGGGTTGTTTCCAACACCTTGCTATTGTGAACAAAGCCTTGATAAACATGGGTGTGCATATATCTGCTGGGATATCTGTTGTTGTCTCTTTAGGGTATATTCCCAGTTGTGGAAGTGCTGAGTTAAATGGGATCTCTATTTACAACTTTTTAAGAAAGCGCCACACCACTTTACACAGTGATTGTACCATTTTACACTTCCACCAACCCTGAATAAGGGTTCTAGTCTCTCCACAACCTGGCCAGCATTTGTTGCTTTCTGTTCTGTTAAATTTTTCTATTCTGACTGGGGTGAGATGATATCTCATAGTTGTCTTGATTTGCCTCTCTCTTAGAACTAGGGATTTTGAACATATCTTCATGTGCTTGTCGGCTATTTGAATGTCTTTTTTGGTGAAGTGTCTGTTCATATCCTGTGCACATTTTTTGATTGGATTATTTACCTTTATCTTGTTGTGGTGCTCAAGTATTTTGTAAATTCTAAATATAAGTCTCTTATCTGGTATGTCATTACCAAACACTTTTTCCCAGTGGGTGGCTTCCCTTTTTACTCTGTTGGATAAGTTTTTGAATGTGCATAGGGATTTGATTCTTAGAAGGTCCCATTCTTCTATTTTATCTTCTCCTTGTTGTAGACTTTTCAGGATAGTTGGCAGACTGTTTATGTTGTGGATTAGGACTAGTAAAGTTCTTCCAAGTTTTTCTTTGTTGTTGTTGTTGTTTTGTGCCATCGAGTCATAGACGGCTCATAGCAACCCTATGAATGAACAGCCTGAGCACTGTTCGTACATAGAGTTTCCAGAGGTAAGCCGTTTCGGAAGTGGATGCCGCTCCTGCTTCCAGGCTTGTTTTAGTCAGGAAGCTCCAGCCAACACCGTCCACCATGAGTACCCATTACCACGATTGGCACATCACTGTCACAGTCTTCAGCATCACAGCAACCATGAGTTACCTCTGTACAGTAACGCACAGACCAGTGCTATACCACCTAGAAGAATGTTTGACAGGAAAACAATTTGAACCTGGCCAAGGGCTGCAGTTTTTCTATAATGAAGTTTATAGTTCTTGGTTTTAGTCCTAGGTCGATGATCCACCTTGAGTTGATTTTTGTATATGGAGTGAGGTGTGGATCTTGCTTAAGTCTTCTGCAGATAGTCTTCCAATTTTGCCAACACCATTTGTTAAAAAGGCTGCTGTTTCCCCACTTAACTGATTTCATCTCCTTGTAAAAAATCAGTTGACCATAAATAGGTGGGCTGATTTCTGAATTCTCAATTCTATTCAATTGGTCTATGTGTTGGTCATTGTACAATACCATGCAGTGTAGTAGGAAAAAATACTTTTTTTTAATTAAGTAACAAATGTAGTAAGTACAGACATGGACTTCACCTGATAAACAGCATAGGAATCAGATTGACTGTATTTTTCAAGACTTATTGAAGAAGCTCAATATCAGCAGTCAAACTGCAAAAGGTGTTAATTGTGGAACAGACGGTTAGTTACTCATGTGTAATTTAAACTGAATCTAAAGAAGATTAAAACAAGTTCACAGGGACCAAACACGGCCTTCAGTTTATCCCACCTGAGGTTAAAAATCATCTCAGGAATAGATTTGAGGCACTGAGCACTAATTATCCAAAACCAGATGAGTTTTGGGATGGCATTCATGAAGAACTGACAAGATCATTACATAGACAGAGAAGAAAGAAAAGACCATGAATGGATGTCAAAAGAGATTCTCAAATTTGGAGTAGATCATCCTGAAGCCAAAACAAAAGGAAGAAATTAAGAAGTGAGAGATGAATGGATAATGCTTAAGGGCAAATCAAGAAGACAAAGCAAAGTGCTATAATGAAATGGCCAAGTGCTGGTGCTAACAATTAAAAGGTGAAAAAGTTATAGACTAGACTACAAAAAAAGAAAATTGTAGTGGTTGTTGTTGTTGGGTGCCATTTAGTAAAGTATAATTCATAGTGACCTTATGAACAAAAGATCTTAACTCTGTTCTATCCTGTGCCAATGTGTTATTTTGCTAAAAGATGATCTCAGAAGATAATTACAGTCCAAAGTTTAAAGAATCTATCAGGGAATTACTTTTAGGAAACACTCTGGCCTCAACCTTGATCAGGAAATATCGGCTTTGTATGTGAGAATTTGAGTTTTATTCTTTATCTCTTTTTTCCTGTCAGAGTCCATACTTGGCAGTTCTATTAATAGTAGTAAGTAGCAGTAGCTAAAAACCATCTAGTTCTTCTTATGTCAAAGAACATAAGTCCTTGGCATGTGTGATGTCATGATTTCATTGTTTGATTTTGACTTTGCCATGTGAATGGGCAGGAATATGTAAAAAAAAAAAATTGTGTTAACCTATCTGCCAGAGGATTGGGTAGTCTCATTAATCAACAAAGGGTTTGGCTAATCTCACCAATATTTAATGGGATTGGCTAATCTCACAGTATATACAGCAGCAAAATGGGAGGAACTTCACCAATATCAAAGGGAAAGCAAGAGAATGTAATGTGTCCTCCAAGACCAGACCAACCATAGTCTATGCGAGCAACATCCATAGAAGACACAACAGAGAACCAGAGACCTGTTATGAGATGGAGCGGACCTTGGGACTGCTACACCACTGAACAGGAGCTAAGAGCCTTTTGACCAAGTTTATTGGACGAATGTGGAGGGTGGAGCTATAATTCTCAGGACTGGGAGCTCTGTTACTCTAAAGCCATGAGGTCCAAGCTAAAGTGCCTGGGAACAAATCTTGGAAGCTACCCTGACAGTATTCTGTTTCCACCCTTTTGACTTCCTTAATATTGTTCTCTGTGGTCTGTGAGCTATTACATCATATTATGGACCCAGTAAAGCAGTAAGATTGGTGTGAAGATAAGTTCAATGAGTTATAGGAGCAGAGAGGACATATTTGAACTCATGAGAGTTGTCTTTGTATTGTTTATGCTGTTGACAAGACAGTTCGCCTTTGTGAAGTTGGTAAAGGTTAGATATTACTGGCCCCACATGACCCTTGCTTTTTTTACAGCTTGTGTAGGCTATTACCCCCTAGACTAACTTACTCTTTGAGATTTTAGTATTCTTATTCTTTAGCTTCTGAAATGTATAGATCAATTTTGTACCTGACATGGCTGCTCGTAATCTTTTAAGACCCTAAGTGATGCTCATTTCACTGATGAACATGAAGATTTGTGAACAATATTACTCCATTTACTAAGTTAACATTGAAGATTTAGATCCTGAACTTTCAAATCTGTAAATTCAATCCAGCTAGGTTCTTAGTTATATCTAAACAATATCTATAATTTGTATTCTATGAACATGATTACACACATATCTGCACTTACACTTATACATAGATAAATTATGTATATACTTATAGTATATAAATACACATATATGTACACACTTGTCCCTTCTAATGTACTTAAGTACTTATATCCATGCAATTGGATTTTGGAATTATTAGAGGTTGTATGATTTTTTTAAAATTATACATGTAAAGTTCTTTAGTAAAACAACCTTTCCTCGTATATGCTTCTTAGCTGATTCATTGATTTTGATGAAACAATGCTCACTATACTGATATTTTTTTCTCAATTTTTTTTATTATTGTGTGTTTGTGTGTGTGTGTATGTGTGTGTGTACCATCAAATTGGATCTGACTGGTATAGGAGGAGATTGTCCCTCCTTTCCCGGCAGAGCATCTGGTGGTTTTGAACCGTGCACCTCTGGGACTGCAGTGTCTTGCCACTAGGCCACCAGAGCTCCCCTTGTACTGATATTTTAAGTAATTTTCTCATCACCAAAGACAAGTGTTTTGTTACAATGAGTTATAATTGACTTAATGTGACTTATCAGCAACACTACAATCTAGACCATGCTTGGACTGATCTTTAGAAAACTTCATCAATGCGTCATATTGTGAAAATATTGAGAATAATAAATGGTCATAGATTTTGTCATATTTACCATCTAATAATAGGATATGTGTAGCTAATCTAGAGAACACTTTTGACATGTCTTCAGTTAACTGAAGTTCATTTCAAGAGAAAGCATAAATGCAAGCTTCTTTTTGACATATTTGAGAAAACTCAAATTAACTTTCATCATTCTCATGCATTCTTCCTCAGAACTCCAACATCACTCTGTGCAATACACTTTTTTGAGAGCAATTATCTGAATACTATTACGTTCCCTTGTTTACTGTTCTTTTCTTTCCTTCTTACGAGTTCCTTCCAGGCAAGGCTCCATTTTATTCACTTCTGTGTCTCTGAAGTCAGGCAGCAATTATATAATTGATAAGTTCTCAGAAGTATTTGAAGAATGCATACAAAATTTTAGTGCCATTTTGCTAAAACACATTCCCTTATGTGTTACCAAAGTGATGCTTCATGAAATTCAAGAGTCTGGGTCTTTAAAAATAGAGAAAATAAAATCATTCACCTTTTGATAAAGAAAAGTAAATTCTATTGGATTAGATTATTTTTAGACTGTCTT
>NW_006399862.1:5169379-5174643 GCF_000299155.1 Elephantulus edwardii
AAGAAAAGTGCACTTGACTGATTGTTAGAATTTGAATATGTCCATATAAAGGCACTTGCATCAGTAAATTCCCTTTGTGCTCCCCTCCTGTCATTACCACACTATGAAGGGTATGGACAGAGAGCTCTGGTGGCTTAGTGGTAGGGAGTCCCACAGCTCACCTGAAGGCATGCTGTTTGAATCCAAAAGCTACCCTGGAGGAGAAAGATGGGAAATCTCCTCCTGTGTGATTTACTGCTTCTGAAAATCCACTGGAATATCACTACGGTTTGATTCTGACACCACAGTACATAATCACATCAATAAGAACATGCACTAATGTGATCGCCAACAGCAGAGATTGATACAAATCATCTATACTTAAATTTTATATAAGCAAAATTATGAGAAATGCACTTTTCCATCTGATTCTTAAGACTCAAAATCATGCTTCTGAGATACAATTTTAATGAAAGTCATTTTATGATTTTTAAGATATCAAGTCTAATTTACAAAGAAAGAATTCAAAGATAGCCTGAGTAATTGATTCATATCTATTTTTCCTTCAATTATGAAAAAAATCTAAGTTTACATTTTCCTTATTGTGTTTCATTTTCTCCAGAGTAATAGAGCTAACAAGAAACAAGAAGGGGCTTGGTGGAGTGGAGTGAACAGCCCAGAAGGTCAAGATTCCTGTCCTGAGGCAAATCACACAGAGAAACACAACCCACTTCAGGTATGGGGTTTCAAGAGTGGAGTTGTAAAAGGCATGCTAGTTTGACTTTCAGGAATGTTGTAATGCACTTAAAATTAAGGTCAAAATGCACTCCTGTCGGATATACCTTACTATTTCTGTGTGGTGGGATTATGAAAGAACAGATAACACATTCATTAGGGCAAAAGTTAGGACAAGAATAAATAAACTTAAGGAGCAGTCACATAGGGAGAAAATGAATCTGTAAAATAGAACAACTTGTGGTTATGATTAAATAATAAAACTGACTGATATTTTAAGGAAAAATGACACCAGAAATACATTGCTTCCTACTCAAACTCCTAATCATTATAAATAGATTCCAATGCAAGTTTTGATATTTTTTTGTGGTTAAACAGTACAGGTATGTAACAGAATATATTCTCCTACATTCACAACTGAAAAGAAAAATATATCTCTTAGTTTTTGTAAATAATGACTGACATGCAGATATGTTGTATAGGGTATTGTTTTCCCCAGAACGTTCAGAAATAAAACTACAGCATATGATGGTCCATTTCTTTGTTTAATTATAACTTGTTAGAAAATACTTCCTACTAGTGAACAACTTTAGGCAGTCTATTATTTAACATATTACAAGAAAACCAAAAACAATTTACCAAATGATGCTTTATTACTAATTAACGTTCTTTATTTGGTATCTGATATCCTACACCGTAATCAGTGTTAAAAAATTATGGCACTATAAGCAATGTATTTAAAACATGGTTTTTATTGTTAAGCACTTTCAACTCATCAACAACTCATACCTGACCTTCCAATAGGTTTTCAGAGGCAGTAAATTGCATGGAAGAGATTGTCCATCAGCAGAGCATTTGGTGGATTTGAACCAGCTGCCTTATGAATATTACACACACACACCACCACCACCACCACCACCACCACCACCACCAACAACAACAACAAAAGCATATGTAATCACATGGATAACACAACAAATATCTCTTCACTCTACCAATGGGAATTTTATGAGTCTGGAAATAGAGACACCACAGGTTTGTTTATATATTTTGAGAGAGATTTGGTGGATTAGTGGTAAGGAGTTGTATTGCCAACCCAAAGGCTCAGAGTACTAATTCACCAGATGCTTCTTGGGAGAAATATGGGCAGTTGCCTCTCGTGAGATTCAGTGCCTCTGAAAACCCGCTGGAGAATCATCTATGACTCAGTTCTGACACCACTGTATGCAAAAACAATAACATGTATTTGTTTAGAAGCAGATGATGAACTTTTAACTTAAGAGGAGAGGTCTGAATCTAATGAACTGATTTATTTATCATAAGCAATGGTGTTTTCCTCTAACTGAGAACATTGTACCTTAAGACCTTGAAATGTTCTTTTTGATAATGAACGAAACACCATTTATTTTCAGTTTAGTATTGCCTCTACAATAGAAAAAATACTATATTGTTGTTTTTTGTTGTTAAGTGATGTTAAGTGGCTTGTGACTCATAGAAACCCTATGTACAACAGCTCGGAGCCCTGCTCTATCCTGTGCCGACATTATTGTCTCACTTACCTCCATTACCTCAGGCACCAAGTCAATCCATCTCATAGAGGGTCTTCCTTTTTTGCACTGTCCCTCCACCCTCCCAAGCATAATGTCCTTCTCCAAGGACTGGTCCCTACTTGCAACATGCCCAAAGTATGTCAGACAGTGCTTCAGATTCCTTGCCTTAAAGGAGTATCCTGGTTTCACCCTCTCCAGAACAAACCTGTTTGTTCTCTTTGCTGTCCATAGTATTATATTCAATACTCTTCTCCAGCACCACAGCTCAAAGGCTTTAAGTCTTCTATCATCCCTCATCATTGTCCAGCTTTCTGGTCCACTACAAGGAATTGTGAAGACCATGTCCTGGGTCAGGAGCACCTTAGTCTCCAGACTGGCATTGTTGCTCCTCAGACTCTGGCAAGGTCCCTGACAACATATTTTTCCCAATGCAATCTGTCTTTGGATTTCCTGGCTGCTGGTACCAAGAGTGTTGATTATGGAACCAAGCAAGCTGAAGCTGTTAGAATCACAATGTCTTTGCCATCTATCATGAAGCTGCTAATCCGCCCAGTAGTGAAAAATATTTGTCTGCTTGACATTGAGCTTCAATATGTAATATATTAGGCAAATATGCTGCTAATAATGTCTTTAAAGTGATAAAAAGAAGAATGTGGCTTTAAAAACTAAGGGTTGGAGATGGTCCCTCAACGGCTGTACCACCATGGTTACATTCCCTAAAGATGAACTCACTCACCATCCACTCCCATTGAGTCAATTCTTACCCACAGTGATCTGTTGGACAGAGTAGAGCTGCCCACAGGCTCTCTATAGATACAATCTTGACACATGTAGAGTTTTCCATCTCTTCCTTCATGTGACTAATTGTTGGGTTCAAACCATTAACATTTTGATTTGTGTCAGAATGATCTATTTATATCACCACTAGAGTTTACCTCAAGATTACGGCCATGGAAATGGGGCAGCAGCCATACTCTTTACTACAGAGCTATTATGAAACAAGATCAACTTGAAGACAATGAACTTACTTGATTTTTAAAAAAAATTATTTTAAAAAAGTTCTATTATGCATATTTCCTCACATTTGCTTTCATTGATTTGATTCATACAATCATTCCCATACATTATGTTTTATAATATTAATCACCTTTGGATTATGCCCACCATTTCCCTATTTTTTCAGGTGTCTGCCAGATTTTTCCATTTCCTTCACTCCCTCCATCCACCACCAAATTGTGTTCACCCTTCTGCTCTGATCTCTTTCCTCCTAATACCTCTATACACCTTTCACTAGTCATTCTCCTATTTTTACAATCATGGTTTTATGTACTATTTGTCCTAGGATCTTTAAAAATAAAAGTCTTGACCTTAGCTTCCTATGACTCCCTGGTTGTGAAAAATATTTTTTACATATGCAGGTGTTGTGCATGCTTTTGTGAATGAATTTTTAAAAGTTATTAATAATTTTAAAAAGTTTTAACTCAGTTGAGCCACACTTTTAAATGGATTTACAGTGAAGTCTGCTTTTCTAATAATTATAATTCAGGGTTAATTTCTTACAAAATATGATACTCTATTCTTTGCTGTTGATGTGGAGCTAATTCATAGCTGCCCTTCTATTAGGGCTCTTTCTGTGCTGGTGGGAGAGGTCTCTGGGTTTGTTGGCTGGTCAGAAGCCTTTCGCCTGGAACCGATGGGAACCAGAAGAAGCATGGGCAGACCTTCAGCCTTTAAAAAACTCATTTGGGCTTAGAGGTGCACTTTCTCTGTGCTGGTGAGGGAGGTCTCTGGGTCTGTTATCTGAGACTGTAAATATCACGGGAAAGATTGCTCAACTCTTTCCGTTGGAGATACTGGTAGATTTAAAGAATCAGAGAGGAACAGCCTCAGGTTAGCAACAGATTAGGCCACCAGAGTTCCCTTCAAAATATGGCATTTTTTTTCTTCAAAGAAATATTTTCATTGGTGTACAAGTAAAGGCTTGTCCTGTTTTAGTTTTATATACTTATCATAAAATAAATATTATTAGCAAATATGAAGGTTTCTTTTTTTTTTTTTTTTATTTTTTGTGTGAGTGTACCGTCAAATCAGATCTGACTGGTACAGGAGGACATTGTCCCTCCTTCCCCGGCAGAGCATCTGGTGGATTCGAACTGTGCACCTCTGAGTTTGTAGTTGCAGCTACTTGCCACTAGGCCACCAGAGCTCCCCTAAATATGAAGTTTTTAATGTAATCATTTTGTATAGTCCATAGCTTCTTGAGATAAGAACTCAATCATGGGGACATCTCTGGATGATGGAATCCACCTGTGGTTCTGCAGTATAGAAACTGGCTATCTCCTCTCATGTAATTTATAGCCTCTGAAAAACCCCAGGAGGGTCAGCTAAGAGTCAGTTCCACTTTGAGGTCACTGAGTGAGTGGGTGACTGCAGTAGTACAAGTGTTAGTAGTTCAATACACAATATGCATATTAAATAGATAGCTGAAACCTAGAAAATACCGTTTTGAAACAATATGTTTAGGCCATTGCAGTATGAGGGAGATTTACAAGAAGACTCATTTTGCAGATAAAACCACCATTGCCTTGAGGAAGTTACTTGTGTAAGTAAATGTACTACTCTTCAAGCTTCAGAGTTTTATAACTTTAGTCATACACAAATTAGTGCTCTCTACCATAAATCATCAAGTAGAATAAAATTCATCAGGAAGCAATAATGAAAAGAGTTCCAAGGATGAGTACTTCTTTGCTTCTGCAATAGCAAAGTTTGCATTCTGTATCAATGTTTTTAGATTAAACTTTTTTGGTCATTTAGTACCTTCCAAAGATTCTAGTTGAAAGATAGTTCAGCAAGGTAATTTCCACAATGTTCTACAGATTATTTAATTGGTAGTGTTTTAACTACTTTCCTTGAGAATATTATTTTATTTTGTTGTTGTTGTTGTTATGTGCCATCGAGTCACTTGCAACTCATAACGACCCTATGTACAAGAGCCCTAAA
>NW_006399862.1:5175228-5194755 GCF_000299155.1 Elephantulus edwardii
ATCCATACTGATGCTGCCAATTGGCCCAGTGGTGAGAATCTTTGTTGTCTTGATGTTGAGCTTCAATCCATATTGAAGACTGCAGTCCTTGACCTTCTGTAGCAAGTGCTTCAGGTCCTCCTCAGCTTCGGGGAGCAGTGTTGTGCCATCTGCATAACACAGGTTGTTGACGATTCTTCCACCAACCCTGATGCCACATTCCTCCTCTGACAGCCCAGCATCTCTGATGATCTGTTCTGCATAGAGATTGAAAAGGTATGGAGACAAAATACATCCCTGACGGACCCCTTTCTTGATTTTGAACCATCCAGTGTCTCCCTGCTCTGTTCTGACAACTGCCTCTTGGTCCAAGTATAGGTTTCGCATTAGCACGATCAAATGTTCTGGGATTCCCATTCTTCTCAGAGTCGGCCACAGCTTGTTGTGAGCCACACAGTCAAAAGCCTTTGCATAGTCAATGAAGCACAGATATGCATTCTTTTGGCATTCTTTGCTTTCTGCCAAGATCCATCTAACATTAGCTATAATAGCCCTAGTACGGCGACTTCTTCTAAATCCAGCCTGCACATCTGGCAGTTCTCTATTGACATATTTTACAGAAGGTATTATAGGGTATAATTTTTAATGCATTTTATTTATGTAAACTTGCAATTGTATTAGATGTCCTCGAGTGAGCTCCACTTCATAAAAATGCTACGTATAACAGAGCAAAACCATCCCCATTCCTGCAACAACCTTATAATCTTGTTCTGTTCAAATTACCAGTTCTTGGTTGATGTATAAATTAAACATATGTTAATGAAGTATTTTAGAATTTCTGTTCTTTTAAGTGTTACTCATAAACTATAATGACTCATATAGCCAAATATTGTCACATAGTAAATACATTGACACCATTGATCTCTCCAAAGTACTGAAGAGCAATGGTGTCTCTCTGGAGACTAAGGCACATCTGATACAGGCCAAGGTCTTTGAAATCACTTGTTATGTGTCACAGAGTTGGACGATGACTAAGGAGGATAGAAGGAGAATTGATGCCTTTGAGCTGTGGTGCTGGAGAAGAGCATTGAGTGTATCATGGACTGCTAAGAAAACAGATTCATCCTGGAGAGGGTTAAAATTGGCTTCTCCTTCGAGGTAAGGGTCCTGAGGTTTCATGTTACTTACTTTGGACATGTTGAAAGGAGGGTTCAGTCCTTGGAGAGGGACACCATGCTTTGGAGGGTGGAGGGACAGCACAAGGAGGGGAAGATCCTCTATGAGGTGAATTGATTCAGTGACTGGGGTAATCAGGATGTGTGTGTTTGAGGAAGTGTGATTGGCACACGATAGAACAGGGTTTAGGGCTGTTGTACATGGGGTTGTTATGAGTCACAAGCAACTCGACAGCACATAACAACAACAAGTAAATACATTATAAGTAATCACCTTTTTTATAGTCTTTTTCATCAACCAAGATTCATCTGACTCTAAGTGATATATTTCTTTTCATGGCCTCTAGTATTCATAGCTTCAATTTCTAGCAGTCTCTGTTAATGTGCTAGTTGTTTATATAGGAACTTAACAAAGGTTTGTTTCATTGGATGTTAAAGACATTGTTTGATAATATATGCAGAACAGATCATCTGGGAGGCTGGGCTCTATGAGGAGAAATGTGGCATCAGGATTGAAGGAAGACTTCTCAACAATCTGCGTTATGCAGATAACATAACCCTGCTTGCTGAAACAGAGGAGGACCTGAAGTGCTTGCTGGAGAAGGTCAAGGAATGTAACTTTAAATATGGATTGAAGCTCAACATCAAGAAAACAAAGATTCTCACCACTGGGCCAACTGACAGCATCATGATAGATGCTGAAGAGATTGAGACCGTTAACAGCTTCAGTTTTCTTGACTCCACAATCAACATTCTTGGTGTCAGCAGCCAGGAAATTAAAAGATGTATTGCATTGGGAAAGTTTGATGTCAGAGACCTCTCCAGAGTACTAAAGATCTATGATGTCAGTCAAGAGTAAATACACCTGAGCCAGGCCATACTCTTGGCAATTGCCTGCTATGTGTCAGAGAGCTGCACAATGAGTAAGAATGATAGGAGAATTGATGCTTTTGATCTGCGGTGCTGGGGAAGAGTATTGAATATACCATGGACTAGGAGAACAAACAGGTTAGTCCTAGAGAGGGTGAAACCATACTGCTCCTTGTAGGTAAGGATTCTGAAGCTTTGTCCAATATGCTTTGGGCATGTTAGAAGAAGGGACCAGACCTTGGATAGGGACTTCATACTTGGGAGGATGGAGGGAAAGTGCAAGAAAAGAAGACCCTCATTGAGATGGATTGATTTAGTCACTGGCACATTTATTGGATTACTTCTTTTTTTCCACTGTGTGCACTTTTTTTTTTTAGGGGCAAAATTATAGAACATTTTCTTTGGTATTTTGGCCTCGTCTTCCAAATATTAGCGAATATGTGCAAAGTTACATATATTTATTGAAATGTCCCGAACAATATTCTATTAATTCCTAGAATTTTCCCCTCAATCTGGAAAGAGATGAACTTTTTTCTTCAGTACCTTTGCATATATAGAGCTAATTTGACATATATATATATATATAATTTTATACTGAATTTATTTTATGTGAATAAAAAGTATACAATATTATTCGAAGTATGTTTTTCTTCTTGAGTTTATACAATATTGTATAAAAACAGCACGGTGCTTCTGCATCATCCCTTGATTTTTCTGGAAATTGGTATTAAAATATTTTACAACATAGTTTTATTAGAGAACACACATATGCATAACCAGATGCCTTCTGTCAGAAAACAAATAAACAAAAAAACCCGTACAATACCAGACAACCAACCAAAAACATAGCTATTTGACTGCACAGAGCCTATATGTGATACTAGATCTGATGAAAAGATGGCTTGTTGAAGATATTCTTTAGGACATCTATAATTAAGTCAGTCAATAGTGGAAGGCTAACAGTAAGAGTTTTGGCAATGTTCCAACACTTTATGGTCACCTCTATCTATTTGGATAACATCTGTTCATTTCCCTATTAAATAAAAGGGACAACTTTTCATTTTCTCACTCAATTAAATGTAGTGAAACATGCTTCATATGCAAAGGTTTGGCAATTATTACGTTTTTCAAATGACAACCAGATTAGCCAAACTCAATTGTGACCACTCAATGACCTCATTTCTCACTATCATGTAAATTTTGGCTTCTAGGGAATAAAACACATCCATGTAGAAACCATTGTAAGCATCAAATATCTTAGTTTATATACCAAGTTTTGTACTTATCACATAGAAATAAAATAAAATTTAATCCAACTTATGTTTGTTGGTTTTAGGTGCCATTGAGTCAAGTGTGACTTGTAGCAACTCTGTGAACAATAGATCCAAACCTGTCCTGGTCTGTGCCATCTTCATTATTTCTGAGCTGCCACTGTGTCAATCTATCTGGTTTAGGGTTTTCCTCTTTTTTGCCAACCCTCTACCTTTCACAAAAGGGGACTATTCCTGCCAAAATATGAGGTACACAAAACCCATTCCCGTGAAGTCAGACATGTCACCACACTCTCACACCTCCGTCTACTCATCCAAATGTCAATCTTACTGCTTGCTTTACCCAATCCACAATCTGGTGCCATAGCTCACAGGCCATATGGAACAATACTGGGGAAATCAAAAGTTCATAATCCAGGTTAGTAGCTGAATCTGGAAGGGGCAGCTTCTGAAATAAGCTCAAAAGCACCTCAGCATTGAGCCTCATGGTTTTAAGCCAGTGATACAAACTTTTCAGTTCTTCCAATATTGGCTCTCCCCAACACAGACCTCAAAAAAACTTGGGCAAAAGGCTCTTATCTCTGATTCAATAGTGTAGCAATCTCCAGGTCTACTCTGTTTGATGCCAGGTTTCTGGTTCTTTACTGTGGCTGCTATGGACATTGTCTCCCATAGACCCTAGTCTGAAAGGCACGAGACTCTCTGGTCTTAAAGAACACATTGCATTCTTTTGTTTCTTCTCCTATTTTGCTGTTACATCTGCTCAATTTAATGGTGAGACACCACAGTCCCCTTGTGGATAGGCTAACATGCCCTATTTTTATATTCTCCCTCCCACTTACTTTCTACATGGCAAAGTCAAATTTAATGGATAGAAAATAAACACTTAACTCTTCATCACACCAGTGTAAGAGTTAAATATCTTAGTATATGTATCAAGCTTTGTGTTTGTCACTTGGAAAGAAAATGAAATTTAAGACAATTTTGGTTTGTTCTTGCTGTTAGGTACCGCGTTAAGTACAACACATTCTGTAAACAACAATCTGAACTCTGTCCTAGCCTATATCATCCTTATTATTTCTGACATACTCAAGCCCATTGCAGCAGTCATTGTGCCAATCCATCTGGTTCATGGTCTTTTTATTTTTGACCCTCTACCATTACGAGCGTGATATCCCTCTCCAACAGACAACTCCTCCTAACAACATGCCCAAAGTATGTGAAATTAAGCTTTGTTACCTTTGTTGCCAAGGAGAGATTTTTTTTAAATTACACCTTTTCTAATTAACTAATTTACCTTGATCTAACCACCTCAAATTAATTCCCAACTCTCTGTGATCTCAAGTATTTTTTTCTCAGAGTTTTAACTCAGATGAAGTTTACTAGGTGTATGTATATGTTTAAGCCATTCAATTCTATCAGCTAGAATCTGTGAGAATTAGAATCTATTTAATTGTACTAAAAAATCCCCAATAGCATTCATATATGTCTCTATCTCTATCTCTATCTCTATCTCTATCTATCTATCTATCTATCTATCTATCTATCTATCTATCTATCTATACTTTGCAAAAATGGTTTAATATTTGACTACTAACAGGATGAATGGTGGTTCAGATCCACCCATCACTATCCCTAAAGAAAACAAGTCTGGTCATCTACTTCTGAAAGGCAACAGTCCTTGAAAACTCTATTTAACATAGTCCTTTCTGAAACACATGGATTATCAGGATCTTTTTTGAAACACATAGATACCGTGGTTCAGAATCGATCCTGCAATCTCCTCTAATAAAATTAGATTAATTTCCTCTAAAACTTTCTAGAGGGTAGGTTCCAATTTGATGGTACACAACAATAACATATGAATGTAGAATATATTGTTATATCTGGATTCTTCTTATGACATTTAAATTATTGAACAGAATTTCATCTGTAAGATTTTTCTTCCTACATGAACTCACTAATGTAGAAAATATTAATATGGTTGTTTGTCTCCAGTACAGAAATGCATAATAATATTAGTTTAGCATTTTCTGCTGTAGATCACCTTGATTCAAAACTTTTGAAGCATTCTTCTCGATTTTGGAAACCAAAAATCCCATCTGTCATACATTTTTGTTGCCATATCTTACATTCTAAACTTTACCCTTAATACTCAATGAATATACCACAGACAGTAAAAAATAATAGACATGTTTGTATTGCACCGAGTGCATAGGAACTGCTCCTTAAAAGTAAGGATGGTGACATTTTGTCTCACATACTTTGGGGATATTATCAGCAGGGGACTGTCCTTGGAAAAAAGATATAATGATTAGAAAATTGGAGAGTCAATGAATATGAATACCTTCACTGAGATGAGTTGCAACAGTGACTGCAGCATTGGATGTGAACACAACAGAGATTAAGAATGACAAAGGGTCAATATGAGTTTGAGTCAACATGACAGCATCTAACAAAACCCAACAACACAGACGCAAGCCACCATCATCACCAATGTGAAATTAATCTGTATTCCCCTATCTGATTATTTGGTTATTGGATCTGTCCCCAGAAAGTAAAGATAATATTATTATTGTGGTTAAAGTTCAGTTTCAAACTAAAGCCAGAGACTTACAAAGGTGTCAAAGGCATTTCAAAATCCCAGTGATTACACACCCATACTTATTTCCTATATGTTTCTGTGTTACAATTTCTATTCTTAATTTATTCCATTTATAGTTTGGTGTATACAAACATACCAAGTGCTCTGTCTAGTCGATGTGTGAGTCCATGACTAGTCTCGCGTGTCCTTTTACTCACATGTTCTTTTTTCAGTGCACCCTTCCTTAATCCTCCATTCCAAATCTGTCTTGGAGAAAGTATAATCATAATGTTCTTTAGAAGCAAGGATGAAATGTCATCTCATAGTCTTTGGATGTATTATCAGGAAGGACCAGTTCTTCGAAAAAGACATCAAGCTGGGAAATGTACAGGGTCTGAAAAAGAGGAAGAGCCTCAATGAGGTGGACTAATGCAGTGAAGTGAACAAAAATCGCCTTGAGCATGGTAGAGATTACGACGTTGAATAGGATAAGAATAGACTAAGTCCTGATCGTATTGGCCTTGACAGCACTAAATAACAATAACAGATTGCTCCAGTGTTTAACATTCATCTTAGCCCTTTTTTAATTTTTAAAGCACTTGTGACATTATGTCTACATTTAATCATTTCTTTTCTTTGTTGTAAGTCATAATATGATGTTCTGAGGAAGAAAAAATACTTACCTTTCTTCATGTATTACTGTCGGTTTAAAATTTAGCACAGGATAAACATCAAACTTTGCTTAAAGAATATCTTTTCTCATGTATATTTGAAGTCTCTGTATGCATATGGGCTGCATTCTTTTTTAAAACAGCAAAAAATTATCTATATTCATCAAGCCCTATTGCAAAGTACAATGCCATGTCTTAGACATAAAGAGGCTCCTTAAACATGTGATAATTAATGGGTGTTTGGGGTGTACTAAGCTTTGGAAATTATCCTGAGACATGTAGGCCTAATTCTTTGGAAGTCTCTTCATTATATCTTGTGACTTGATTTGATTAGACAAATCAAAGGAACTGCTGTGCCAAAATACGAAACATATGCCGATAATAAATCACAGTTGAAAGGGAATGGAGGTAAAAAGTGTTAACAAGAGGAAGACATCTTGTTTGGTGGTGAGTAATGAGAACTAGTTAAAAGGCCAATTGGAAAAGAAAGATAAAAAGTTATTCCAGATGACAGTAATTGCCAAGAATATGCTTGCACGGAGGCTCTGCTTCAAAGGCTGAAAGTGAATAAAAGGATGGAAGCAGTTATCTTCTTAACAAGAATTAAGCAAGAAATAGGCTCACTTCACTTCTTTTCTTTAGCCTTTATAATTGTACTTTCAAAATATTTATGACTTTCAGAGAGACAAGATAAAGAGAAGATAACTCTAGACACACGAAGACTTCATTTCAGAGAATCAAGACTGAAAATGTATGTAATTGTTAAAACGTAGTTATACTATTTGTTAAAATAACTATGGTATATGTAATAGTTAATGTAATACAGGTATGTATTTTACTTCTAGTTCCATCTCTGATGTTAAATATCTTTGGGGGAAAACAGTTAACCATGTATACTTTATATTCTCACCTGCAAGGTGGAAATAAAAACACACTTCTTTCCTAGCATAAGAATAACTCTCAGTTGTTTTTACAAAATCACAGGATGACCTTTAACACTCCCTTCAGGTTATTTTTTTTTACATATAAGATTATTAGTGAGTATAGACTAAACAGAAACAGTATCTGAATGAAGTGTTTAAACGAAGCATCATTTACATGATTTCATGTACATCAAGAATGAGTCACAAATTAAACATACTTTATGCAGCAATTTTTAGACATATTCTATAGTTGAGTAATGTACAAAAAACTGTGCTGCTACCTCTAAGACTGAGTGGAACTGGAGGTCCAATTTTGCTAGTGGTTTTCAAGAGAGAAATAGACTGTCGCTTCCCACTGGAAAATCTGATGGACAATCATTCCACTTTTTAGGGTTTCTTTTGTTTTGTTCATTTGACACACGAACTCAATATCTATTTGATAACTTATTCTTTTTTCTAAGTGATCATTAATTCATTCATTCAATAAGCTATTTAAAATTATTAATATCTTTTGGGTGCAAATTATACTGGCAACTGTTGTGGCTTAGTGGTAAGAACTTGTCTTGCCAAACCAGAGCAAGTGGTTTGAATCCACCAGCTTTTCTGTGAGAGAAAGACAATCTTCTCCCATGCAGTTTACAATCTGAAAATGTGCTGGAGGCTCAGCTATGAATTTGTTCCAATTTGACGGCACGTAACATCAACAACAATGATGTTAGTTCAAATGCATAGAGCTAGAGATCAGATATAAAGAAAATATTACTGATAAGGTCTTCTACTATAACATGGAAAAATGGGTAAAATATTTAAAACATAAAGTATTTAACATATTTAAATGGTTAAATATGAAACATACCTAAAATAAATTATAGTTAAAAAATTTACAATGATAATATATGATTTGTGTATATCTAAATGTATATGAAGTGAACACCCTGAATTTATTCTACTTGATTTAGGGTATAGATTGTTCTTGTTGTTGTTATGTGCCGTCGAGTCGTTTGTGACTCATAGCGACCCTATGTACAACAGCCCTAAACCCTGCTCTATCCTGTGCCAATCTCATTACCTCTGGCACACCCATCCCGATTGCCCCAGCCACTGAATCAATCCACCTCATAGAGGCTCTTCCCCTCCTCTGCTGTCCCTCCACCCTCCCAAGGTTATAGATTAGAGGCTTTAATATTTAATGTAGTTGTTGTGTACTGTAGAGTCAGAACCAACCCATAGGTGACCCTCCAGTGGGTTTTCAGAGGCAGTTAATCAGTTGGGAGGATATTGCTCATCCTTCTTCAGCAAAGCAGCTGTTGGCCTCGAATGACCTGCCTTCAGGATTTCAGTGCAGCTTCTTGCCACTAGGCCACTGCTGTTGTTAAGTGTTGTTGAGTCATAGATGACTCAGAGTGACCCTATGGAAAAAAAGACCTAAAGACTTGTACAACTTTCATCATTTTGTGTTCATAGAGTTTCCAGAGGGAAGCCATTTCAGAAGTGGATGTCACTCCTGCTTCTAAGCTTGTTTTGATTGGGGAGCTCCACCAAACAGTCTCCGACATGCGTAACCATTATCGCATTTGACACATCAGTGTCACAGTGATTAGCATCACAGCAACCATGAGCTTCCTCTGTACAGCAAATGGACAGACCAGTGCTATACAACTACAAATCCCTAATATGTAATGAACAGAAGTAAAATTAATGAATATTTAGAAAGAGGAGTGTGGTGGCATCAGGATTGCAGGGAAATTCACCAACAACTTGCATTTTGCGAAAAATCAATCTTACTTCCTGAAAGTGTAGATGACTTCAAATACTTGCTAAAAAAGATCAGTGACTACAGACTTTAATATGGTTTGTGTCTCAATGTCAAGAAGAAAATCCTCACCAGTGGGCCAATGGGCAACATCATGATAGATGGAGAAAAGATTAAAGTTGTCAACCACTTCATCTTGCATGGAACCATAATCGACATACTTGATATCAGCACACTGGAGATAAGAAGATGTGTTACAGTGGGACAATCTGCTGTCAACAACCTCTCCAAAGTTCTAAGCAACAATGATGCCAATTTACAAACTAAGGTGCATCTGATTCAAGCTATGATCTTTTCAGTTGCTTCATATACATTTGAAAATTAGACAACAAATAAGGATGACAGAAGAAGAATTGATGCCTTTGAATTGTGGGGCTGGAGAAGAGTACTGAATAATTCATAAACTGCCAAGAGAACAAACAAGTATGTCATGGAGAAAGTACAGCTAGAATTGTATTTGGGGGTGAGGATAGTGAAATTTCTTGTCATATAATTTGTGCATATTATTAGAAGTTGCCAGTCATTTGAAAAGGAGATCAAGTTTGGAAACGTCAGCAGAAGAAAGACCTTCTTTCTGTGAGAGATGGGTTGACATAATGCCTGTAAAAATGGGATCAAGTAAATCAGAGTTTGTGAAGATGGCACAGGACAGGGCAGGGTTCAGCTTTTTTGTTCATAGGGTCACTCACTGAGTGGTACCTATCTCAATGGGACTTAACAACATGAACAACATTAGGACGACTGTGGTGTCAAAATGTAAAATGCATTTAATGGTCCAAATTTGGAAATTACTTTAAAAATGCACTTTTGCCTTTATTAAATTGAGTCACCTTTTAGTGATTTCTCTTAGATTGTCAGGAAATATGATTTACAGCCTAAGAGCCAGGAAATTAAAAGACATATTGTGATGGGAAAGTCTGCTATTAGGGACCTCTCCAGAGTACTGAGAGCAATAGTGTCAGTATGGAGACTAAGATGTACCTGATACATGCCATGATCTTTGCAATCACTTGCTATGCATCAAAGAGCTGGACAATGACTAGGGGTGATAGAAGAAGAATTGATGCCTTTAGGCTGCGGTGGTGGAGAAGAGTATTGAATATACCATGGACTGCTAAGAAAATGAACAGGTTCATCTGGGAGAGAGTTAAACCAGCTGCTCTTTGGAAGCATGGATTCTGACACTTCATCTGATATACTTTTGCAACGAGGACCAGTCCTTGGAGAAGGACGTCAAGCTTGGGAGGGTGGAGGGACAGCGCAGGAGGGGAAGCCCTTCTATAAGGTGGATTGATTCAGTCACTGGAGTAATGGGTGTGTCGGAGACAGTGAGGCTGGCACAAGACAGAGCAGGGTTTAGGGTTGTTGTACATAGGGTTGCTATGTGTCTCAGGTGACTTGACGGCACGTAACAACAACAACAACAAAATAGACTCACAATGCATTTTAATAGATTAATATGTAGATCTTAGTTACAGACTTCTCTGTGAAGAAGTGTACATATTAGGTAATTAGGTGACAGAAAATATCTATGTGGACATCGCTGTTTAAAGTTTGAATATAGAATTCAGAGAGGGAAATCAAATAGAAACTAAGAGAAAACTTGGGCACAATGTTGTCCTGGAAACTAGAAGAGGGTTTAGAAACCGAGAAGAAATTAAAATAATGAGAAATTCACAAATAGAAAAGAGTGTAGGAAGTGAACTTTGAGTTTGTTTATTAGAAGCTCCTTATCTTGATTACAGAATTTTAATGCACAGTGACTGGTACATAGATCAATGTCGAAGAATTGAGAACCCAGAGGAAAGTGCTCTCATCCATCTGCAACAGATCTTTAACAGGTGAAGTCCATTAAATGAAGGAACAATAGCCCTTTAACAACTGGTGCTTATCAAAACATAGATCTCTATTTTCAGAAAACGGAAACAAAAATCCATACCTTCACCATACACAAATATAAAAAAACAAAAGAAAACATAAAACCACACAACAGCTAACATAAAATGGATCAGAGATGTAGATATATATAAATCCTAAAGCTATAAAGATTATCAAAGAAACAAAACCTTTCATGTCAAACTGAAAATCTCTAATCTATGGCAGATGAAGACAATCAAATATCACAGAAAAATCACACAGTCAGCTAAGGATATCTGCCAAACTATTAGGCCCTTCTGAGAATTAAATACCTATGTATATTGGAATATATTGCTAAGAGTTAAAAGAGAAATTAAATATTGGCAAAAAATATTTGATAGCACAAAACAAATATTTTGAAAATTTATAGAAAATTAACACTTTAACAAGAGAAAGACCGACACTTCAATTACAAAAGGGGTAGGAATCATTAATAGATACTGGCAACCAAAGCAGACATTTAGATGGCCAACCCAACATGAAAATCATCAGTTTTTAACGATAACCAAAGCAGATCAAAATCAAGTGGATGCCATCTCACCTCATCAACACCAACAAATTTCAGTTGGACAGTAAACAACACATTTTGAAAAGGATATGAAGATATTGCAAAGCTCTCATACCATGGATGGGAATTGAAAATGGACAGGCATTATGGGAAGGAGTTGGTGTTTCCTTAAAAAATGAAACTTGGAACAAACATTTAATCTAGGAATCTCACTAGGCTATATATCTTAAGTAAATAAGAACTATGGCACAAACTGTTAGATTAATATTCAGGGTTATTACAGCCTTTTAAAAATAGTAAACAGATAGGGACAATATTGATCCACAGAAAATGGTTGAAGAACTTACAGTTCTTTGGCATAGTTGAATACTAAGAAATGCTAAGGAACAATAAAGAACTCACAAAACACTACAAAACATGGATAAAACTAGATAAAATGAAAAGCAAGTTTTAATATTTAAATATATATGCCAAGAAGTAAATTTAATGAGAAGGAAATTAAGAATTTCTCCCAAATTTTGTAGTCCAATAATGGCACAACATGGAATTAAGATGCTTTAATAATTATTGGTGACTGGAAAACGAAAATTGGAAGCAATGAGGAAGGAAAAGTCAGAAAGTATATTTTTGGTGATAAAAGTGAGGCTGGATATGAAATGGTTGCTTTTGTACGTTCAGTAATATATTTATCACAATTTATTCTTTTAAAAAATGCAGAAGGTGTCTTTCCACATGGACCTCACTAAATGGACTGTGCAGAAAGCAGCTTTTCTACATCTGTGAAAAGAATCATGGGAAAAACTCAATCATCAGCCATTAAACAAGGAAAAGAGCTGACGGTGGAACAGACCATCAGTTGTTTCTATTCAAGCTCAACTTGGAGTTGAAGAAAATGAAAACAAGTTTATAAGAATCAAAACATGACCTTAAGTCTATCCCACTTAAATTTCAAAATGATCTCCAGAATGGGTTTGATACACTAAGCACTAATGATCCAAGATCAGAATAGTTATGGAGTGATACCAAAGTTATGATGAGAATTAAAAGTTGTTACAGAGATAGAAGAGGAAGAAAAGCCCAAAATGGATGTCAGAAAAGTCTCTGAAAATTGCACTTAAGCATCAAGAAAGGGAAGAAATTATAAAGTAGGAGAGAATAACAGAAGATTTCAATGTGCAGCTCAACAAGACAAAGCATATCAAAGCAGAATGTACAAAAAGCTGGAATTGGAGAATAAAAAGGGAAGAATTTGAAATTTCTCATGTTAAAGTAACTAAAAAATGTGAACAATAAACGCTGGCGAGGTCAAGAGGAGACTGGAACCCTCATTTACTGCTAGTAGGAGTGTGTAAAATGGTGCAACCACTACGGAAGGTGATCTGGTACATCTCAAAAATTTTGAAATAAAAATAGTATTTGACTCAGAAATTCCACTACTGGAAATATACCCTAAAGAAATCAGAGGTGCCACTCAAATAGATGTATATAAATGCCAATTTTTATTGCTGCATTATTTACAATAGCAAAAAAGATGAAAGCAACCCAAATGTTCACCAATAAATGAATCGAGACCGAAACTATGGTGTGTTCACACAATGGAATATGATGCAGCAGTGTAAAACAAGGAACTTGTAAAACATTACACAACATGGATAACCCTAGAGGACATTATGCTGAATGAAATAGCTTTGTTACAAAAGGATAAATATTGAATAAAACCACTCTTATAAAACAGGACTGACATGGGTGGGACTAGAAAAAGGGAGGATAAATAATGAACACTGCATTGGATCAGATGAAGAAAAGAACTGTTTAAAGGGAATATACGGTTAGCCATTATTTTTATGACAACAGTCCAGAATAAGAGGTACATTGCAAAATACACTGAGGGAGGGGAAGGAGGAGGAAGGGAAGGAGGAAAATGTGCAAAAATGAATGAATGAAACATTCATTAATTTTTCATTTTTTATTTTTTATAAAAGAAAGTACTGAAAACAAATTCAAGCTTAGGGCTGTGATACGCGCAACATCTCAGAGGACGCAGGAACTATCAAAAGAAAGTAAAAGGAATACACAGACTCACTCTACCAGAAGAATTTGTTTGCACTGAAAATTTTCAGGAAGTACAATATGGGCAAAAGCCAATTACAATGAAGGAAGAAGCTCAAGCTGCAGTGAAGACATTGGCAAAAAAAAAGGCATCAGAAATCAATAGAGTATTAACACCTTTCAAATAGAAAATGTAGCCTTGCAGGGGCTCATTAATCTACGCCAGAAAATTTGGAGTCCAGCTATCTGCTGACTGATTGGAAGAGATTTATATTTCTTTCCATTCTACAGAAGGGTGATCTAAAAATGTGGAAAAGTTTGAACAATTTTACTAATATCACATGCAAACAAAATATTGCTGAAGATTATCTAGAAAGGACTAGAATAGCACAATGACAGAAAATTTCCTGAAGTTCAAGCTGTGTTTAGAAGAAGCCATCACACCAGGGATAACATTACTGATGGTTGGAGTGATCCTGTCTAAAGCAATAAATAGCAGATGAATGTCTACTTGTGTTTAATTGACTATGCAAAAGCATTTGACTGTGTGGCTGGTGAAGCGCTGGTTCACAACCCTTAGCCATGTTGCTAGGAGAGGCTGTGCCTTGGAAAGGAATGTTGTATTTGCAAAGATCAGCAAGAAACAGGAAGACCCTCAGTGAAAGGGGTTGACATGGTGAATGCAGCAATGGGCTCAAGTATATCAGAAATGATGATAATGACACAGGATGCGAAAAGATTCATATCTGATGTTCATGAGGGCCACTGTCAGTCATACTCGATTTGATAACATTTAAGAAGAACAACTATTTTAAAAATGTAAGAGAAAGCTTATGCATAGACTCCTTCTTGGAAGGTTATCAGGAATGAGGACAGAACTGTTTCTAAAACAATCATTCAATAGATAATAAATACTTATTATGTTGGGTGTAAACAAATACATATGAATGATTTAAGGAGAAAACTTCCACTGTTATTTATAAACTTTAACTCAGATGTTATGAAAAGGGGGACAGTGAGAGTGCTGTGTTTTGTCACCTCGGAGATAACACATTGATGACCCTCGGAGGGGGGGGGTCAGAGGTCGTAAATCATAGGCAAGGAGATTGTCCAACTTTCTCCCATGAAGCAGCTGGTGGATTTGAATCATAGGCCTTTTGGATTGCAACTCAGCTTCTTACTCCTAGGCCACCAGTGCTCCCCAAAGGGGGATTGTTGTTGTTAGGTGCTATTGAGTTGACTACAACGCATAGCAACCCTATGAACAGTGGCTCTGAACCTTGCCCTATGCTGAGGCAACTTAACTATGTGTGACACACTAGACCCAATTGTCACAATCCTTGAGAATTAATCTCAACAGGGCTTTGTCTTCTGTGCTGGTCCTCTATCTTTCCAAATGGGGTCGGTGGGGGTGTACAGGGGGATTGTATACCAAAGAAGGAGTTTTTCTTTTTCTTTTCAAGGAGAAGAGCAAACTGGGGGTGCGGGTGGGGTAGGAGGGGAGAAAAGTACAAAAATGAATGAACGGAAATCCAAAATCTCTGTAGATGTTCATTGAAATTAATTAAATTTTAAAAAATATTTCAAGTAGTGATGCTTGTTAATATTATACTGAAGTTACCTGAAGGAGATGCAGCGGACACTGAAAATCAATGTTGTTATGTGCTGTAAAGTCACTTGCAACTCATAGCGACCCTATGTACAACCCTGAAACCTGCTCTATCCTGTGCCCACTTTACTGTCTCTGACACACCCACCCTCATTACTCCAGTCACTGTATCAATCCATCTCATCGATGGCCTCCCTCTCTTTCTCTGTCCTTCCTCCCTTCCAAGCATAATGTCTTTCTCCAAGGACAGATCCTGCCTTGCACCATGCCCAGAATATGTTAGAGGAAGTCTCAGAATTCTTGTCTCCAAGGAGCAGCCTGGCATCACCCTCTCTAGGATGAATTTGCTGGTTTTCCTGCCAGTCCATGGTATATTTAAAACGCTTCTCCAGTACCACAGGTGCTTTGATTTTGCCATTTTTTTCTGAACAGCTTGAACTTTTTCCTTCATCACCACAGACTCTTGCTCATATGTTGTTTCATGAAATTCTTCCGTGTCAGCCAATTCTTTCTGGTACAGTGACTGTATACTCCTTCCATCTTCTTTTAGTACTTCTTGGATCATTTAATATTCTTCCCAAAGTTTCCTTAAGTGTTGTAACTCATGACTTGAACTTATTTTTCAATCCCTTACGGAGCTTAAGAGATGCTGCGCTATTTCAGCCATTTTTATTTTCTGACTCCAGCTCTTTGCCCATTTCATTATAATACTTTGCTTCATCTTTCTGAGCTGCTCTTTGAAGTCTTCTGTTCAGATCTTCAATTTCTTAATTTCTTCTCTTTGCTTTGGCTTCTCGGTGCTCTAGTGCAATATTCAGAGTCTCCTCTGACATTCATCATGGTCTTTTCTTACTTCTCTGCCTTTGTAATGACCTTCTGCATTCTTCATGGATAATATTCTTGAAATACTCCCACAGATCATTTGGTCTTCACTCATTGAAAACCAATATAGAATTTAAAAACTATAAAAGCAGTGAACACACACACACACATGAATTCCATCTTTATCATTGCATGTTACTTTGTACAGAAAGTGGTCTTAGTTTATATGTTTCCTTTATGTACCAAGTTAGCTTATTAAAATTCAACTCCAGACTCTGCCTTCTTTTCTGTTGGTGACATGAGAATTATTTTGTGGATATAAAATAACTGGAAAAGTTATCTAAAGCTTTTAATTCATTATATCATTGACTTTTTAATTAGCTATTAATTATATTGTATTATATTAATTTAAACAAAAGTATTTTAAGAGTAAATAAATTATACCAAACAAATGCTTTATTTTACAAAAAAAGATCTCTGGTGTTATAGTGTTTACAATTCAGTTGTTCTAAACCCACCAGTCACTTTTTCAAAAGCAATTCTTAGTCCTTGAACATAACCTTGACTTACCAACTCACATGCTCAGAAATTTAGAATATTACAATAAAGTATTCAAAAATAAAAAAATAACGTATTCAATAATAGTTCTACAAAGGAGTAAGGAAAAATATAAAATGTAATGCTTCCTGATCATCATCATTTATTTCTTTGCTTTTGGACACAGGAAAAATAGAAAATCACACCTTAGTTTTTAGACTGTTTGTTCCTTTTCAAATTTTCTTATTGAATAGATCTGAAGTTTTATTTATTAAACTCACCCCATTCTACTCAGCCACCAGTCACAGATAAATGGGTGAAAGAAAAAATTAAAAGAAAGAAAATTAAATGGAAATCTAGAGACTGAACTGTCAGTGTTAGCTAAACTTTCATCAAATTATTTTGATACCCTTTTATTCTTATTCTTCTAGTAAAAAGAGAAAAATACCACTATTGCATATGTCATGGTCACACAGTGGATAGTATAAGACTTGATTATGTAAAGTAGATAAGAATACTGGGCCTGACACATGGTTCTTCCTTTCACAGCTATTGTTCTGTGTGTCATTGAGTCAGTACCAACTCATAGTTGACCCTCCAACGTATTTTCAGAGGCTATAAATTGCAGCTAGAAGATTCAAACTGTATGCTTTTATTTTTTTTCCTATAATTATACTTCATTAATTTTCATAAACATTTACAGAGATTTTGGGTTTCCATTCATTCATTGTTGCACTATTCTCTCTACCCTCCTCCCAGTTTGTTCTTGTCGAAATGGCACAGTGCTTCTCAAAGGCAGTTCTGATTAATCTTCTTTGTCAGTGTGTCCTTTGCCATTCCCTATCACTCCTCCCTGAGAGAGACTTCACCCTGAGTCATAAGGAAAAGGGGATGGCGTATTCTCTCAGCTACTTCCTGCTGAAAAGGGATGCTGTGGGTTTCAGGGTGAAGATCTTCTCTCACTACTCTAAAGGGCCCCTTTGGCAGTAGGAAACACATAGACTATTATGGAGATTGATTTTGGAATTTAGATGCACTCTTATTGATTGTGCTTGGCCGTACATGTTCATATCCTTGAAGATGTATCATGGGGGTGTTGCAACCTAGAAGACACAAATTTGACTAACACAAACTGTATGCTTTTAGGTTCACAGAACAATTGCTTATCCACCGATCCACTGGTGTTCCCTTGATTTCATGGAGGAAAACATATTTACAAACCAAGGCCAGCTCATATGCATTGTTATTTTAGATATAGTCTGAAAAATGACATACTTGTTTCTTCCATTTTCTTATTACCAAAATAAAAGGCACAGGATTACTCAGACTGAGAAAGAATTGAAAATCAAATAGATTGAAATAATTTTACTAGTAAACAAAATGCATCAATGAAATCCAGGAGGAATTCTGACTTAAATCACTAATCTTAATTCTTTCTATGCAACTGCATTAATTACCATAGTCAATAAACATTAAATATTTGAAAAGATTGAGTGAAAGCACTAATTATAAACAATCTGCTAAACAGTACCATTCTTTTAAAGCATTTCCAGTCTCAACCCCTTTTAAGTATATTTAAATTTGAAATCTGTTCAGCTTTCTGTAAAGTCATCTCTCTAGCATTTTTTTCAACATGTGTTTTATAACCAGTTAGTTACTATGTCATTGATGGTAAACAAAAATCCCCAAAGTGAGATGACTCAGAGTTCTTACTAAATAACTAAATCTTTATGATTCACTTTAAAAAGTCTCATATGTTCCCAGCCCCGCCCCCGGCTCTGTGTAATACGTCTTTTTTTTTTATTTCCATATTTTGTGTCTGTGCAAATCATTAAATGGGATCTGACTTGTACAGGAGAAGAATGTCCCTCATTCTCTAGCAGAGCTTCTGGTGAATTCAAACTGCATACCTCTGGGACTTTTATAAAAATAACTTTTAAATAGTCTGATCTGATGTTTATTTATGAAATCAACATCTGTCTGATTGAAGAGTTAAACACGAGAGACGTTGGTAAGATTCTATAACCAACTTGACTAGTGAATGTCCTTCTTTTCCTGCTGGACGTGACAGTGGTCTTTGTCCACTTTCATCCAAAAGAAACAGATATGAGTTTGCATGAGACCCACCTTTATGCTTCAGATCACTTGTATTTAATATAAGGTAGAAAATAAATCCATCAATCAAAAATTTTTGAAGAATATGTTCTTTCAGAAGCAAGTTACCAAATAACTTGTACCAAGGAGCAACTTGAATCCAGAGAAGTAGACCATCTAGCCGTTTTTCTTCACTATTATCTATTGATTTAGTATTAAGGTGACTTCTTCTGTCTTCTTAAACTCCACACACCCAATTTCAATGGAAGAGAAAACAATTCTGAAAAGATCTAAAAGGAGAACAAAAATGAAAGTGATATGTGGATGTCAGGATATTTTGATACCAAAATATGACCAGGAGATTACTAGAAACAAATATATAGACAAATACCACCTATGAACCAAAAGCAGAATTGTTAATAAAACAACGGTACTACATCCAGCTGTAAACAAAAAGAATAACACATTTTGGTCAAAAAGGGTTTAACTCAATAATGCAAATGTTATTTTCAATATTCAATAAGTGACTAATGTTTTTCACATATCCAATAAATGAAGTCTGCTGTTAGGGACCTCTCTAAAGTACTGAAGAGCAATGGTGTGTCCCTGGAGACTAAGGTGCATCTGATACAGGCCATGGTCTTTGCAATCACTTGTTATGCATCAGAGAGTTGGACAATGACCAAGGAGGATAGAAGGAGAATT
>NW_006399862.1:5196080-5201203 GCF_000299155.1 Elephantulus edwardii
CCCCCCACTGCCCCAGGACACTCCACTATGCAACCTTAATTCTAATCAACACCTCAGCATGAAGAACTTGATAGAAACTGATTCCATGTAACTAAAATGGATCATCCTATTTCCTTTCTGGATTACTAGTATATTTGGCATGTTCAATTGAATGCAGTTTGGATAATGAAATGATTTATGGTTCTAAAATTATTCTAAATTCTTTCTGAATGATAGTGAAATATTCCTAAATGGTTCTGAAATGTATGTGGAAATGCAAAGTTCTAAAAATCACAAAAATTTATCTTGAAAATAGTATCAATTTATCTGTTTTATACCTGTTGTTATGTGAGATTGAGTTTATTGTGACTCATAGCAACCCTCTGCACAATAACTCCAAACCCTGCCCTATCCTGAGCCAATCTCACTGTCTTCAAAACGCCTACCCACATTACCCCAGTTATTGTTGTCAATCCATCTCATCAGGGGTCTTCCTCTCTTGCACTGGCCCTCCACCGTCCAAGCATGATATTATTTTCCATGGACTAGTCCCTCCCTGCCACATAGCCTAGGTATGTGTGATAGAGCTTCAAAATCCTAGCCTCCACGGAAAAACCTGGTCTTACCCTCTCTAAGACGGTCTTACTCTCTCTTGGCAGTCCAAGGTCTATCGTACGTCTTGTCAATGCGCTTCTGTACTGCTGTAACTCAAACTCTTACAGTACCTGGTATCAATTCTTACTCTAAAAGTTTAGCAACAAAGCAACGATGTATGTTGGCATGTTGATGTGTGCATTCCTAGGGACTCCATAGACAGCAGAAGAAAATACTGTCCAGATTGTATCATCTTCGCCCTGTCACTCTGCATAAGCTCATAAAGTAAGAGCCACAGCATCTATATCTCATGGAAGGTCTTTTTCTTGTTTCTTCATCTTCTTCTTTTACAATTATGTTGTTCTTTTTCAGAAAGAATCCTTTTTGATAGCACATACAAAGAGCTTAACATGACTAGTACCATCCTCACCTCTGCTATCTATGGGGGATTGAAAAGAAAAACTTAACAATGAATCCGTCCATATTGGATCAATCTCAAAATAATTTACTTAAACAGGTTAATCCAGAAACAAGTGAATGAATATGCACTGTTTGATCTTATTTACATTAAATTCTATAAAATAAAAAATTAACTATGGGAAGGGATAATGAAAATAATGGTTACAATTAATGGAAAGTCGATGTGAAGGAACTTTCTGGGATGAAGTTCTGTAACTTGTTTGAGACTGCAGATACATATATATATTCACTAAAAATCATTACACTAAACATCTGTGTCCTCTATAATTTTCCTTTATTTGTTGTGCTGTGTGTTGTTATGCTTTGGTGTTTGTTTGTTTTAAAAAGATTACACTTTGGCTTGCACTAGTTTTTCCCCTTCTTCACACTCTTTTTTCCCCTTTATACTGGTGGATTGATGTATTGAACTACGACCAAGGGAAAATATCATAAGTCTACTTCCCTCACAGGAATGCTGTTAAAAGTCAAGGATAGAGTGTTACACAGGTTAGCAATATGTCAGGATTGTGTAGATAGCTACCTATGTCACCCACAATGCGGATTTTCATTAAAAAAAAAGTCTATGTAATTTAACCTTTCAGTGAACAATAGTTTTTAAGAAAAATATCCATGGCTTATAAAAATATTTTATGGAAAATTTTTGTCTTCAACACATTGTCATTTCATTATCAAACTATATTCACTTGAATGTTCAGAATCCAGAAATTAAAGAGAATACACACTTTTAATTTTCATAAAATGAAACAGTACTCAGAGTGGATAAATTATAGTATAAAAATTTTGATCTTAGTGGCATCTTAGAGCACTGTAATTCAATCAAAACATTTTGAGATTTAATTCTATTCTTCTGTTTTTTAATTGATATTTTATTGTAAATTTTATAGGGAACTTGGATTTCCATTCCTTTATTATCACACATTTTCCTCTCTCCTCCCCCACACCCAGCCCCAGTTTGCTTTTTTCTTTGGAAAAAAGTTCTTTGTTATACAGTACCTCCCCCACCCCGCCCCCAGATCACTTTACTATGTGGCTTTGGTACACCGCATGAAAACAGACAAGGAAGAGAACTGTGTAAAAGGAGTACATGATTAGGCATAATTGGTAAGACAAGAGATTTAATATTATTTTTCAATTAACTGATTCTTTTTTCTGAGCAGATAGAGCACAAGATTATTCATATTTACACGATTCACATTTCTTGTGAAGTAAATAAATTGAGCAGCAAAGGATCACTTAGGTGCCATTGAGTTGAGTACAAACCATAGCAATCCTGTGAGCAACAGATCTGAATCCCGTCCTATCCTCTGCCTTCCTCACAATCTCCGACATACTTGAGCCCACTGCTGTGGTCACTTAGTCAACCTATCTGGTTGGCCTTCAAATAACTACCACTCTTTGTTTTTATTTCACCAATAGACATTTGCAAAGTGTGTTTACAAACTGAGAAAGGGGTTTCTTAATCCGAAAAATATTTGGAGAGATAATACATTCTCAAAATATGCTTAGCTTTATTTCTGGTTCTTTATTTCTATGAAGAAATATGTAATAATGCCAAAGCTAATCCTTTTTGAATCTATGAACAGATTTTATGTCATATGTCTCCACGTACTATCATTGTTCATTTATAATTTGGCAATTAGTTGCCAAATACTGAAAATCTGCTTCTGCCTTCTTTTATCCTGTTAGACTTTGTATTTACATTCAGAGAAATACCAAGTTTACATTAGGTAAACTGTGGGACGCAGAATTGTGTTTTAACTCTATCGATAAAAGGCTTATTGAATAATTTTGTATGCATCTAAGTTGAAAAGTTGTTTTGGTTTCATTTTTTTCTCAAAGCTTGGTTGGATGTTTTTGTTTCTTATATATTCATTCAAATATTTATGTAAGTTTCATAATGTTGAAACAAAAATTTAAAATTTACTTTTATTGTTACTTTGGCTTGTTGTTGTTGTTATGCGTTATCAAGTTGGAGCAGACTCATAACTGACTCATAACCCTTCGGTGGGTTTTCAGACAGAGTACATTGCATGGGAGGAGGTGGCTCCTCTTTCCACCCTCTATTCTGGCTTGTTGTTTGTTGTTGTGTGCTGCAGAGGCAGAACCAACCGACAGTTAAGCCTCTAGTGGATATTCAGAGGCATGGGAGGAGAGTGTCCATCTTTCTCCCGCAGAACAGGCGGTCACCTCGCACCTCATACCTTTGGGATTGCAGCTCAGCTTCTTGCCAGTAGGCCACCAGAACTCCCTCTGTTATGGCTTCTTAGCAACGTATTCCTTTTATTTTATGCAGAATTTATTTAGATGTGTTTGTAACACATCTTATTGTTTCAAGATTAATGTCAGATTTAGAACATGTATTACTTCTATTTCTTCAAAACCTTTCCTAACTCATTTTTAAAAATGAAATGCTTTTAAAACATGATTCTTGTTGATTTTTATCTAGTCAACAACTATAATTGATATATGTTTAATCCTTCTTCATGTAACTGAAACAGGTGCCAGTGAGTTGACGCCAGCCCCTAGTTGCACATGCCACAATAGAACACTGCAGAGATTGGCTCCCTCCTCACAATATGTGCTGCGTTTGAGACAATTGCAGCCAATGAGGATGATTGTCATTCATGTCAGTCACGTCACTGAGGATCTTTCCTTCCTTCCTTCCTTCCTTCCTTCCTTCCTTCCTTCCTTCCCTCCTCTCTCCTTTCCTTTTTCTCTCTCTCTCTCTGCTTTCTCAAGAATGATGAGTCTTATCCTTTCTGATTATACACGTAAACTAATATGAGTGAGAGGAACTTGGGTCACGTTAACTCCTAAGGAATTTGCTGCCTATTATTATTGGCAGTTTTGTGGTTTTTGTTTTTTTTTACTCGTCTGTTAATTTATTCTTTTGCTACACAAATAATTCAAAAGTATAAATTCGTCATCAGTCTCCGTATTCAGTTTACAGCTAGCACGAGTATACTTAAGAAAACTCATTGTCATTGAATTGGAACTCACTCAGAGATCACTGTCCAGGGGAGTTTCAGAGGCTACATATCACACTAGAGGAGACTGACCATCGTTCCTTGGAGATGGTGGAGCTCAACCCCCAACACACCACGCACCAGAGCTTTGGTCACACATATCTGCTACTGTTGTTATGTGCCATCTACTTGGAACTGACTCCTAGATGCCCCACCAGGGAGTTTTCAGAGGCAGTAAATCATAGGAGAAGACTGCCCATCCTTCTCCTGTAGAGCTGATCCTTCAGGAGAACTACAGAGACACTAAATTGCTTGATAAGAGAGTGTCCCTCTCTCTTTCTCTTTCTTTCTTTCTCTCTCTCTCTCCATGAGTGGCTGATGAATTTGAACTGGGTACCTTTGAGTTCACACTGCAACTCTTACAAAAAATTCCTTTGCATGAATTCATATACATTGTGCTTTATATAGTTGTTTATTATTTTTCTATGCCTATGATCACCCCGTCTCTTCAAGTTCCCATTGCATCTATCCTGTTCCTTCATTCACCCCATCCTCACAGTAATTGCAACTGTCATATTGATATCTCCTCCTCTTTTTTCAATCTCTTTTCTCCCTTTCACTTCTTCTTTTGAATATTTGTACTTATCTTCCTCAGTTTTCCTATTTTCATATAGAGTTCTTATGCAGTATTTGTAATTTTGTAACTGAGATGTTTCACTAAACATAATGACAGTATTATTCTTTAGTACTGCATAGTATTCCAGAGTGTACCAAAGTTTGACTATCCATTTGTTTGTTGATGGATATTTGGGTTGTTTCTATTTTCAAGGATGCATGAAATAAGGTGTACATATTTCCATTTATGTCTCAGCTCTGATTTCCTTGGGGTATATTTCCAACAGAGGAATAGCTGGGTCATATAAGATTTCTGTTTAAAAAAAAAAGATTTCTGCTTAATTTTTTTCAGAAAACTCCATACAGATTTCATAGGGGTTGTACCATTTCATAATCACACCAGAAGTGCTTGAGAATTCCAATCTTTTCACATCCTATGAAACATTCATTGTTTACTTTCCTATTGAACTTTGCTACTGCTACTGGGGT
>NW_006399862.1:5201458-5277208 GCF_000299155.1 Elephantulus edwardii
TTCTCCAAATATCAATTTGAACACATTACATTTTTATTATGGTAGTTATTATTGTTTGAGGTTTTTCAAAGAAATTTTGTCCAATATTTCATTTAGTTTGCTGGGCTCTACAATCAACATTCTTGAAAAGATGAATTGTATTGGAAAAGTCTGTTGTCAGAGACATCTCCTATGTACTGAAGAACAACGATGTCAGTCTGAAGACTAAAGTGCACTTGATACATACAGGCCATGGTCTTCCCAATTACTTGTGATGCATAAGAAAGCTGGACAATGACTAGGGATGACAAAAGGAGAATTGATGTCTTTGAGCTGTGGTGTTGGAGGAGAGTATTGAATATACCATGGACTGAGAGAACAAACAGGTTCGTTCTGGAGAGGGCAAAGCAAGGCTGCTCCTTGGAGGCAATAATTCTGAAGCTTTTTCTGACATACTTTGGGCATGTTGCAAGACAAGATCAGTCCTTAGAGAGGGATGTCATGCTTGGGAGGGTGGAGGGAAAGTGCAGGAGAGGAACACCCTTCATGAGATGGATTGAATCAGTGACTGGGGTAAATGGGGGTAGGTATATCAGAGACAGTAAGATTGGCACAAGATAGAGCAGAGTTTAGGGCTGTTGTACATAGGGCCACTATGAGTCAAGCGTGACTCAATGGCACATAACAACAGCAAAAACAACAACAACAACATTCCGTTTGATTTTTCTGATACTTCTCTAGGTGGTAAGTGTAGATACAACTATAAAGAATTATTTGACGATATCTATAGTTTCTCTCTATCATGGTGCTATTTATTGGTCTAATTGAAGATTTTGATTAGTTAAAGTATAACTTAAACTGGATTATTCAAGTGTAACGGAAGGCTATTTCTTTCAATCATTTTCCATAAGTACTTCATGTCTTCTTTACTTGCAGCAAGTGAGATTTTCCCATCTTCATATTTAAGGTATTTAATGAATCTTTGCCCATCCTGATCCCATGCTCTTCCCATATGATCCAGATTTTTGGATTATTTGCTCAGCAGAGAGAGTAAATATACACAGTAAAAGAATATAATATTGCTCTACAACTTTTAGAATTTGACACCATATAGTATATCTGTGTTATTTTTTTAATGTCTTTCTCTTAGTCTATTTACAGTTTCTACATGAATGCAATTAAGTGTTTTGACATCTCCATTCTTCAAAATGTTATTCATAAAATGATATGATACACACAATCATAAACTTTTGTACAACAAATAAAACAGGTAAACAACTGTCATAAATAGAATTTTATCCTTGCAAAATGTGTGCCAATTTGTTTGAGTAGTAATTCTCAGTGGTTTGGGAGTTATGCAAAAATATAATGTGGCAATTATATAATAAAGTAAGGATTCCCCATTATTAGATATAATGTGATCACTTTTATAAAATGTAAGGGGATTTAGATGGGATGAAATACCTTAAATCAGAGCAAATTACTGATCAAATATATGTGGAGTGTCTTAGGGCTGTGGATGGTATGAGTTGTATTTTATAAGACATACAAGAATAAAAGAATATGAAAAAGGGAGACCCATCACTGCCAAGAAAGAATGCCCAGTAGTAGCTTTTCGATAAAGTCTCATTGTCCTAATGACCTCATAGAGCCATAAAACATAAAATGAGAAAGTCTTTCCTGAGATTTGGCATTTCAAATATAGATTTGTAATCTTCTTCTTAAAATGGAACTGTAGGCTAGAAAGCTATGATTTAATATTACTGACTTATGAAAAAGAATTAACTAAAAGTTAATGAAGTTAACTGTTAGGTTTACACTCTAAAATAAATTTGAACCAAAAGATAGACAGATTAGGAAGACATCTCAATCAATGTTGCCTTCTGAACATCTCCTTTGAAGCATCATAAACATTTCAAATATCTATAAATGCCATTATAATGCTCAAATGGAGAGAAAACGAAAAGATGTCACATGAAAGATTAGCAAAATATTCACATATAGTGACCTGGAAGTCTTTACAAATATTGAATTGAATGCCTTTCTTCATTATGGTGTTTCTGACTCAGTGTATACATAGCTGTGTAATTATGTCAGCTTGTTGATTTGAGTTTCCTGCCTTTGGGTTGACAGAGCAACTCTCTGTCCACAAAGTTAAGATTTCTTAATTAACTTCATTTTGATATGTATTATATACATAATTATATGTTAAACTGAAATCTATAAACCAAGAAGCTATTGTCCAAACAGAACAATGGGATACTTTACAGTTTAAAGTTAAGAAAGACGTGCATCAAGTTGTATCCTTGCTTCATACTTATTCAGTTTGAATGCTGAGAAAATCATTTCAGAACCTGGACTTTATGAAGATAGATAGATAGATAGATAAATAGATAGATAGATATGCAGATGACATTACCTTGCTTGCTGAAATTGAGGAAGACCTGAAGTGCTTGCTGCCCAAAGTCTAGGTCTGCAATCTTCAATATGGAATGAAGCTCCACATCAAGTACACAAAGATTCTCTCTACTAGGCCAATTGGAAGCTCCATGATAGATAGAGAAGAAATTGAGGCTGTTAATGATTTCAGCTTGCTTGGGTCCACAATCAACACACTTGGTACCAGCAGTTAGAAAATGGAACTACAAATTGTACTGAGAAAATCTGTTCTCAGGGACCTCTCCAGATTACTGAGAAGTAATAATGATGTCTGTCTAGAGACTAAGGTGAACCTGATCCAGGCCACAGTATTCATAATTACTTGCTGTGCATCAGAGAGCTAGGCATTGACTAAGGATGACAGAAGAAGAATTGATGATGTCTTTAAGTTGTGGTGATGGGATGGCCAAGAGAACAAAAAGCTCTGCTTAGAGATAGTGAAACCAAGTTTTTCTTTGAAGGCTAGGTTTGTTAATCTCCTTCTCACATACTGTAGGCACATGGCCAGGAGGGATGGTTCTTAGCATCAGACGGAAAGGTAGAGCACAGGAGAGGATATCCTTGTATGAAATGAATTGACACAGTAACTGGGGAATGAATGGGGGGGGGTAAGTGTTTTGGAGACAGTGAGACTGGCTCAGGACAGGGCAAGATTGAGTGGTTGTGCATAGGGTCTCTATGAATCTCAGGCATTCTGACAGCACATCGAAACATTTTATATACTCATAATTTTGAATCTCTATGTTTGAAAATTTTCTCCATGTAAACCTAGTGCTTTTCCACAATTTTTCACAGGAAACAAAATACCTTTGTTTTTCTGTCCAAATTTAGGACTATCTTTTAAAGTTTGATGAATTATCTCATTGAGCCTTTGAACAGTACATGTGGACATTTGTTTAAATGTGCTTCTACTAATTGACCATTTCATCTCACATAACTTGGGCATATATTATTGAAGCACTGGAGAAGGGCACCATGTTTTGTTAAGTGGATTCTCCGCAAAAATGAGGAATACTCTTAATGAGATTGACACATACCTACCAAAAAATAAGTAGAACTGAATAGAGATTTTGAGAATTGCTCAAGGTCTGACATTGTTTAATTCTATTGTACATGGAGTTACCGTGACTCAGAGGTGATTTGATGGCATTTAACAACAAACTCACCTGGAATGTTGAATCAAATAGACTTTAAGAAAATTCTGTTAATTAAAAGAAGAATCCAGGTTCATCAAAGGCTAGACATTTTTATAAATTACAAACACATTTTTTTCAGTTTCCAGAAGATTTTAAGAAATTACTATTAAAGCTCAAAAATGGTAATGTTTAAGTATCTACCTATATATATATCTATCTATATATAGAAAAGTATATATCAATATATAGAAAACAATCTTCAGACTTGGAAAACTAATATTAAAAAAACAACAAGCTAGAAATATTGAAGTTATCAAGGATTTAATTTTATTTGGGTCTACAAACAACTCCCTTGAAAACAGCTGTCATGAAATTGAAGGGCAAAGTGTACTGAATAAATTTGCTTCCAGATAACTCTTAAAGTGTTAAAGGGAAAGACTATCACGTTAAATTCTAAGATGAGTTTGGCACAAGGCATGGTATTATAAATCATCTCATATAGAATTAAAAATTAGATAATAAACAGGGATTCCCAGAAGTAGAAAACAAATCTGACCCGGATGAAGTGCACCCAGAATGCTCTTCTGAGCAAAAGCAAGGAAAATTTTGTTTTACACATATTATGAATGCTAGCTAAACAAGCCAGCCCTGGGAAAGGCTATTCTTGCTGTTTGCCTTTGAGTTGAAACTGTCCCATAGCTGAAACTCCAGGAGTTTTCAGAGGCAGTAATTTGCACAGCAGGAGATTGTCTGTCCTACTTGTTGTTATGTGCTGTCCAGCAAGTGCAGAATCTCCTTGTTGAGAAGAATTGGAATGACACGAGTCTGAAAGTCATGGAAAGCTCTTGAAGGGTAAGAAGTATGGGGTGAGCTTGGAAAAAATACGGAAGCAAGATAACAAAGTCATCACCATGATGGCTACAGAGCACCAGATGATTTAGAGTTGACAGATAACAGGGATGGCTGATTATTCAGAGCTTTTCATAACTTGGATAAAAGGTCAGTCTCTCTCACAACAATTACACAGTATTTTTTTATAGGCTTCATGGTTTATTGCTGATTTTTAAAGAATGGCATGAGCATATGAAGATGTCAGAAATATGCAGATTTTATAATTTGAGCACTTATTTGCCTGTCTAATACCATCAAGTATTTTAACAACAGAAATTTAACATGCCTATCTATGCAAAAACATCTTTAATTCTAAACAAATTAAAAATTAATTGTGGTAAGATCTTCAAGATTCCTTTGTCATTTTCATAATCTTTTTTTTAATTTTTAATTTTTTATTTATTTTTTTTTACAGAGGTTTTGGATTTCCATAATCTTTTTAATGACCGCTAAAGATAATTGCTCAAATGTGACCTTTCCACATCTTTCAACAAAAATGTTCTTGCCTTACTCTCAGTTCCATAGAGTAAAAAAGTGTCTAACTTGAAAATATGAGCAAATTTTCTCTCTCAGTTAGATACAGTGTATTCTAAGTGGCTATACAAGTTTCAGGTCAACGGGAAATAAGTGAAATTATAAGCCAACATTTAAAATATACTGTCTTATAGAACAGGAAAATATAAAGTAAAGTTGAATTTGGAGAGTCTGAAGTTTCATATTCAGAAACAAATGAATCATTTATTTTTTGACTACTGAAAGTAAATGTTACTTTTGGGTTTTGTGAAAAGCCTTTCTCCAAATATCTATTATTCCCATTATGGTCAACACTAGGGGAAATTCTGCCCTGTAGGTGTAGTTCTCAGAAATGATTTTCTCCCTAGTGGTATTGATCATATTGTTGTTGTTCTTGTTATGTGCCGTCGAGTCACCTGCAACTCATAGCGACCCTATGTACAACAGCCCTAAACTCCGCTCTGTCCTGTGCCAATCGCACTGTCTCTGACACTCCCATCCCAATTATCCCAGTCACTGAATCAATCCACCTCATAGAGGGCTTTCCTCTCCTGCGCTGTCCCTCCACCCTCCCAAGCATGATGTCCCTCTCTAAGGACCGGTCTCTCCTCACAACATGTCCAAAGTATGTTAGATGGAGTCTCAGAATCCTTGCCTCCAAGAAGCCACCTGGTTTAACCCTTTCCAGGACAAATCTGTTTGTTTTCCTAGCAGTCCATGGTACTCTCAATACTCTTCTCCAGAACCACAGCTCAAAGGCATCAATTCTCCTTCTATCCTCCTTGGTCATTGTCTGATGCATAACAGGTGATTGCGAAGACCATGGCCTGTGTCAGACACACCTTAGTCTCCAGAGAGATACCATATTATGGTATCATATTATTATGCCTATTTTCTGGCTGGAGGTTGATTCACATGTAATTGCACTTTCAAGATTGAAAGCTGAGTAAGCACCACAGTCTGGAATGTTCCACTAGTCATTTCATCATATCATATATCATATACCATATATACCAACCATACATCATATATTATATATCTTATATCATATATCATATCATACCATGTCATATCATATATCATATCATATCATATCATCATACCATTTTAGTGAGCTTTGTGTTTTTGTGATTTTGAATTTCATTCCACATTTTCCCCAATTCATAACCTCCCATTATAATCCTTTTCAGAGTAACCTTTGATGAAAGCTTGATATCTCCTACTTCTTTTTTTCTTCATGGTGTTGGAGTCATGAAGACAACATTTCATGTGGTCCATTAGCCCTTTGCATTAAAATTCTTTTCTTCTACCTTTTCTTTTATCTGAATGTTGTTGTTGTTGTAGTTGTTATGTGTGGTCGAGTTGCCTGTGACACTCTGTACTGAACAGCCCTAAACTCTTCCCTATCCTGTGACAATGTCACCATTTCTGACACACCTACTCGCATTACCTCTGTCACTGACTCAATCCATCTCATCGAGGGTCTTCCTCTCCTGCACTTGTCTCCACCCTCCCAAGCATGACGTCCTCTCCAGGGACTGGTCCCTCTTTGCAACATGTCCAAAGTAGGTCAGATGAAGCTTCAGAATTCTTGCCTCCATAGAGCAGCCTGATTCTGTAAGATGAACCTGTTTGTCCTCTTAGCAGTCCATGGTATATTCAATATTCTTCTCTAACATCACAGCTCAAAGGCATCAATTCTCTTTGTATCATTTCTAGTCATTGTCCAGCTCTCTGATGGATAGAAAGTGATTGCAAAGACCATGGTATGTAACAAGCACACCTTAGTCTTCAGACTGACATCTTTGCACTTCAGCATTTTAGAGAGGTCTCTAACCACAGACTTTCCCATCACAATACATTTTTTAATTTCCTGGCTGCTGGTGTCAAGAGTGTTGACTGTGGATCCAAGCAAACCAAAAATGTGAACAATCTCAATCTTTTCACCATACATTATAATGTTGCCAGTCGGCACAGTTGTGAAAATCTTTGTTTTCTCGATATTGAGTCTCAATCCATATACTGAAGACTTCAGTCCCTCACCTTCCACAGCAAGTGTTTCAGGTCCTCCTCAGTTTCAGGAAGCAGAGTTATGTAATCTGTATAATGATTCTTCCTCCAATCCTGATGCCACATTTCTCCTCATAGAGCCCAGCCTCCCGGACAACCTGTTCTGCATAAAGACTGAAAAAGTATAGAGACATGATACAGCCCTGGCCTACACCCTTTTCAATTTTCAACCGTGCTGTATTTCCTTGCTCTGTTCTGATGACTGCCTCCTGGTCCAAGTAGTAAATTATAGCTGCACTTTAGATGAAAAGCAAAATTTAACAATAATAACAAGCCAAAAACAACAAATAAACAAACTTACTAAACAACAAGGAAAGAAAGGACCAAACTGAATGTCAGAAAAGACTCAGAAATTTGTTACAGAACCTGGAGAAATCTAGAATTGCAACGTATTGAACAATATATGATGAGTCCAAGGGAGACAGAAGGAATAGGCAGAGTCCACTTACTGTTACAAAAATAATTGGTCAACACTGGATCATTTCAGGATGTAACATATAATCAAGAGTGAATGATTCTGAAGAAGAAATGCAAACTGAAGTGAAAACGTTGAGGAAAAATGAGATTTTAGAAGGTAATGCACAGCGGTGGCAACGCTCTGTGCTGGAGGCGCGCCCCAGCCGCCACCAACATGGCCGAGAGCAGCGAGGAGGTGGCGGTGCTGGTGCAGCGGGTGGTGAAGGACATCACCAACGCCTTCAGGAGGAATCCGCACATAACATAATTCACTTTATTTGTTATAGAAAATCCACTAGGAGGTTCTAATAGTGGCACAAATCAAGTTACAGAGAGCAGCGTACATCATTGGACCCATCTTACTCAGTCTCTCCCCAACCCCAAGGACAGTCCCATTCTGCAACAGTGGCACCATGCGGTATTTGTCCCTTTGTGACTGGGACATTTCACTCAGCATGGTGGTCTCCAGAGTCGACCATTTTGAGTAATATTGCATGGATTCCTTGTTTTTTGATGCGGCATAGTGTTCCATTGTGCAAGTGTACCACGGCTTCTCTAGCCATTCGTTTGTTGATGGGCACTTGAGTTGTTTCCAACTCCTTGCTGTTGTGAACAAGTCTGCAATAAACATGGGTGTGCATATAAAAAAAAAAAAAAAAGGTAATGCAATGCCAATTGATGTATTTCAACAAACTGCAGCCTGGCAACTCAACATAAAGAAGAAATTTAATGAACTTTCTTAATTTTACAGAAATTAATTTAATCAAGCTAATACACACAAGAAGTACCTTACTTTGATCTTCTGAAAATATAAATCAATAGCTTCAATCACAACAGTAATGGAAATTTTTCATAGACACACAAATATAAACTTCCATACTACCACATGTTGCCATTGTTGGTAGGTGTCATTGGGTCAAATATGGCCTATATAGAGTACATGAACAATAAATAGATCAAACGTTGCTCGAGGGAGAGCCATCTTCACATGTTTAAGTTCCTTGTCAATTAATATCATTGAGGGTCTTCTTTCCATTGTGGGCCTTTTTAAAGGATTAGCCTCTTCTGACAACTTTTCCTAAGTGTTTGAGAGGAAATTTCACTGATTTTGCCTCTAAGAAACACTCTGATTGTGCTTATTACTGGATAGGAAATGCCAAATTTAGTTAAAAAAATATTTTTCCTGTACCATAACTTATCTGTGGTTATAGACACTAAAAAGAAAGCTAGAAATATGGGTGTGTATATATGAAGTAGAGAATCACAGAAAAGGATATTTCTAATGATCTCATTTGTTTCCCTTATAAAGATGAAGAAAATTTTCTGTCACATTAAGAGGTACAACAATTAGCTTGATCCAGGTATTGGTGTCTTCTTATAGAGGCTGATCTTCAGGGAGAAATAATTCTAAGGTACCAGGAGACCTGATAACAAGACATTGTTCATTATGACAGTATCAGAAGAGGGCAGTATAATACTTGACCCTAATTCAGACTTCATCCCCTAGATAGACTGGCTCTGCATGATTACATAGCCTGAAACAAAGAAGGATAAATACTTGGCTCTTACTGAGTTTTGTGACTGCTCACCTGGGACAGATAAACATTTTCACTATAATAACCACAGACAATCCCCCTATTGTCTGGTTTACAAAATTGGGTCTACTAAAATGTTCCAATCATTTTCTTGCTTTTAGTATATACATTAATTATGTAGAATGCAGGGCAACAAAGAGCGGAACATTTTTCAAGTTGTGTTGTTGTTGTTATATAACATCAAGTTGACTGTGACTGATAGCAACTCTATGAACAACAAATGACCCGACCCTACGCTTTATTATCCTTCTTAATGTCGTCAATATTCTTGAGTTCAATGATACAGTCATTATGTCGATCCATCACATTGAGATTCTTTATCTCCCATATACTGACGTTCCACTTTTCCAAGCTTGATGTCCTTCTCAAAGACTGGTCCCTCCTAACAATATTCTCAAAGTTATGTGAGACAAAGCTTCAGTGTTCTTGCTTCAAAACAACACCCTGATCACACAAGATATACTTGTTTGTTCTTTTGCCAGTTCATGGAATATTCAGTACTCTTCTCCTGCACCCTAACTCAAAGTCATCAGTTGTTCTTCTGTCATCCTTAGTCATTGTTCTACTTTCAGATAGAAAGTGATAAAAAAACAAACAAACAAACAAAAAACCAAACAAACCACCATGATTTTAATCAGACACATTTTATTCTTTAAACTGAAATCCTTGCAGTAGATTTTTTCCAGTGCAATATCTCTTTGGATTTCTTGACTACTGGTGCCATGGGTATTGACTATGGATCCAAGCAAGTAAGATTAAGTTGTTGAGAGTTTTAGTATTTTCTCCATTGTGGTATTGCCTATTTTCTGGATGTTGTTGTTGTTGAGTACCATTGAGATGGAACCAAAACATAGCTGACCCTCAGTGGGTTTTCAGAGGCTGTTACTCACATTGGAGGAAATTGCCCATCCTTTTCCTACAGAGCAGCTGGTGGATTTGAACAGCATGCCTCCAGGACTGCAGTGTAGTTTCTTACCATTAGGCCACAAGAGCTAGAGAAGAAAAAATGTGATATCGAAATGGCATGAAAACAAAACATTCACAAGGAAAAATCTTAGCTCAGAAAGAAAACTAGAGCATTAAAAGACTAATTTAATGAATTTTGGGTTGTGTTCAGGGCTGTAAAATCCAGCCTGGAGCAGTTCTACTGACCTCAGAACTATCAGAACTGATTTACTGTTGACTTTCCAGTGAGTTTTCAAAGGTTATAACACAGAAAGAGATTGGTTATCTTTCTGTCTCAGAGCAGCCGTGGTTTTGAGACCTCTGTATTTGAGTTGATAGTACAACTCTATCTAGTAGGCCACCAATTTTCTCAAATCTCAGAAAAATATATGTAATTTTTGTGTTGAAGAAGAGTATGGAATGGACTGAGAAAAGAATAAACAAATCAGTCTTGAAGGAAGTACAACCAGATACTGCTTAGAGGCAAGGTTGTTGTCATGTGCCATCAAGTAGCCTACAACCCATAGTAATCCTATGTACATGAGCTTTGAACCCTGCCAATTTCATCATCTCTGATAGAACTAATATAATTTCTCTAGTCACAGAGTAAATCCATCTCATCCTGGGTCTTCCTTTTCTTTGCTGTCCCTCCACCCTTCCAAGCATGAAGTCCTTCTCCAAGGGCTTGTCCCTCCTGGCCACATTTTCAAATTATATGAGATGGAGCTACAAAATTCTTGCCTCCAGGGAGCAGGCTGGTTTTAACCTCTCCAGGTCAGACCTGTTTGTTCTCCTGGCAATCCACTTGTATGTCCAACACTCTTCTCCAGCACCACAACTAAAAGGCATTGATCTTTGTTCTATCATCCTTAGTGATTAACCAGCTTTCTGAAGTACAGCACATAATTGCAAAGACCATGGCCTGTATGAGGTGCACCTTAGTCTCCAGACTGACATTGTTGTTCTTAATTTCTCTAGAGAGATCCCTGTCAGCAGACTTTCCAATGCAATTCGTCTTTTATTTTCCTAACTCCTGGTGCCAAGAATATTGATTGTAGAACCAATCAAACTGAAATTGTAACAATCTCAGTCTCCTCACTGTCTGTTATGAGGCTGCCAATTGGCCCAATGGGGAGAATCTTTGTTTACTTGATGTTGAGCTTTGATCCATACTGAATGTTGTAGTACTTGGTCTTCTTCAGCAAACGCTTCAGGTCCTCCTCACTTTCAACAAGCAAGGTTGTGTCGTCTGCATAATCGAGGTTATTGATGAGTCTTCCTCCAATCCTGTTGCCGCCTTCTCCTAATAAAGCTCAGCCTACAGAATGAGCTGTTCTGCAGATGAATTGAAAAGATAATGAGATAGGATGCATCCAACACACATCCATCAGGTTGTTCCTGAAAAAAGACATAATACTGTGAAAACTAGAAGGTCAGAGAAGAGAACACGCTCAGTAAGATGGAATGACATAGTGTCTGTAAAAATGGGCTTGAACAAGTAAGAGATCTTTAAGATGGGTTAATATTCTATGGCAAGCTTAAGATCTATTGTTCATAGAGTTGCTGTAAGTGATAATCATCTTGAAAACACTTAATAGCAATAATTAATTAAAATATAAACTTGCTCAAATATATAGAGGTGAACCTACATATAACAAAAAGAAATATTGGCAGATTTTGTGACACCTTCAGATCCCTAGCTATCCTACTCAAGCTCATTTTGAAAAAAAAAAATAAAAAATCGAGTTAACCAGTCTTTTTTGTTTTTGGCAACTGAGGAAATATTTATTTTTCACATTAAGAAATATGGAGTTTACCACAACTAGATAAAGGCAAATAACCCAATTGAAAAATGGACACAGGGTAAGAACAGACACTTCACCAAAGAAGACATTTTGATGGTACACAAATACATGAAGAAATGTTCAAAATCCCCAGCTCTAAGACAGATGCAAATTAAAACAATTATGAAATATATCACCTCAGTGAAACTAGCAAAATTTAACAGAGCAGCAAACAACAAATGCTGGTTGCGGAGAAACCGGAACCCTTATTCACTGTAGTAGATGGGAGTGTAAAATGTGGCAACCACGATGGAAGGCAGTGGGGTGTTGTCTCACGAGTTAACCAGTCTTAATTAAGGTTTTCCTTTTTGTCTCCTACCTTCTACTTCAATTACTATAATGTCTTTCTTCACGTATTGCTCCCTGTTGATAACAAGTGAATGGTAAATTGGTAGTTTCATTTTTGCTTCTAAGGGCTATTATAATTGTACTTATTTTAAGACAGATATAATCATGTATTGGCATTCCATAGTATATTCAATGTATTTAAACATATAGATTCAAATTCATCCATCCTTTTTGCTCTTCTTAATTAATTATCCATCTTTCATGTGCAAAGGAAGGATTACATGTAAATATTTTTTCTTTGTGCTAAGAGAGTCTGAAATAAATAACATCTCTGGAGGTACCATGAACAACAAGAATAACTTGAAGTCAGATATTTATTTTTAATATTATTTCTAAGTAAAGGAACAGGGATTATTTAAAAAATTAATATTGTAAAATTGGGCAAGATTTAAAAAAACACAACAAAAAAACCCCACATTAAAACAAGCATGAAGAATATTGTAATGCTGAAATTGTGGAAATGATACAACACACACACACACCGCGCACATAGATAGTATATGCTAATTGGGCTCTCAGTGACCAAAGCTAACCTAATGCAATACATAAATGATGTTTAATTCTAATTCAAAGCGCAAGCTGTATACTAAGTAACTTTTACTGTAATGGTATTCTTTATATTGATGCACAGCACACCTGGCATCGGCAATGATATCCCTAGTGCCATGACCATTTATAAACAAACTCAGGGTGAACTACTGGTCAATTCTTATCAACAAACGGTTCCAGGCATTTTTAATGATCTTCAATATTTTGTTTACTATTGATATTAATTACACTATTTAATATTTTCCACATTCTCTTGGGTCACCTTTCTTGGGAATGGGAACAAATATGGATCTCTTCCCGTCAGTCAGATAGGAATCTGCCCTCCAAATTTCTTGGCATAGACTGATAAGTATAACGAGGATTGCATCTATCAATTGAAATATATTAATTGTTATTTAATTGATTCCTGCGGGCTTATTTTTTGCCAATACCTTCAGTGCTCCTTGAAATTTTTCCTTCATATGGTAATTCCTGAAATAGTTCAGTGTAACCAACTTTTGGATTGTTTTGGGGTTTGTTTTTTTGTTGTTGTTGAGGTTTTTTTTAAAACAATAACTCTGCATTCTTTCCACCTAATTTTGATTCTTTCTGGATCATTCAAGTATCTACCCATAGCGTCTCTCAGTATTTCAACCAGAGGCTTGAATTAGTTTTCAATTCTTTTAACTTGAGAAATGCCAAGAAACTTCTTTTTGTTCTCTGATTGGCACTCATTTGCACATTTCATTAAATATTTTGTTTATCTTTTAAGCTGTCTTTTAAATTTTTTTTTTTGTTTAGTTCTTACTTCAACATCTGTTCCTTTTGTTTTGGCTTCTTGGTGCTCTAATTTGCATAGGATCTTCTAATATTCATTTTGGTTTTATATTTTCCATCTCTCTTTTTAATGACTCTTTGTTTTCTTCATGAAAGATATCCTTGATGTCTTCCCAAAGTTCCTCTGGTCTTTGACCATTGGTATTCAATGCCTCAAGTCTACTATTGAGACTCATATGGGATAGATTTATGGTTATATTTTGGTTCTTGGGAACTGTTATTGTTATTATGTGCTGTAGAGTCTACCTGTATAGCGACCCTATGTATATTACCTCTGAAACCTGCCCTATGCTGAGCCAATCTCATTGTCTCTAACAGATCAAATCCCACTTCTCCAGTTACTGGGTCAGTTCATCTCATCCTGGGTCCTCCTTTCCTGCACTGTCCTAGCACCCTTCCAATCACAATGTCCAGCTCCAAAGACTGATCCCTTATGGCCATGTACACAAAGTATGTCAGATGGAGCTGCAACATCCTTGCCTCTAAGCAGCAGTCTTGGGGACTAGTTTTCCTCTTCTTCAGCTTCAGTTTGAACTAACTCATGAGTAAATGATGGGGCAAAAAATTCATGAAGACGGATGCTAAAAAGTGAAATGTAGTTTCATGATTAGAGGAAAACTCATCAACAAACTACATTGTGCAGATGGCATAACCTTGACAATGGAAAGTTAAGAGAAATTGAAATGTTTGCTACATAAGATCAAGAAATACAGCCTTCAGTATGGATTAAATCTCAGTATCAATAAAACAAAGATGCTCACCACCACTGCGCCAATAGGCAGCATAAAGTATTGAGGCTGTCAATGTCTCATTTGGATAAACAATCAACACCCTTGGTAATAGCAATCAAGAGATCAGGAGACATATTACAATGTGCAAGTCCAGTCTCCTTGACGTCTCCAAAATACTTAAGAGCAATGATGTCAGTTTGAAGACTAAGGCATATCTACTTCAGGCCATTATCTTCTCAGTCACTTGCTATACATCTTAGAGCCAGATGATGAAAATTGATGTTAGAAGAAAAATTCATACCTTTGAGTTGTGGTATTGGATAAAAGTCCTCTATATCTCATAGACTGTCAAAAGAACAAACAAATATGTCTTGGAAAAAGTGCAGCGAGAATGCTCCTTGTAGGCAAAGGTGGCAAAACTCCATCACTCATATTTTGGACATGCTTATGGGAGAGGCTATTCCTTAGAAAAACACCTCATGCTTGGAAAAGGTGGAGGGTGAGCAAAATAAAGGAAAACCCCCAATGAGATGGATTGACACAGTAACTGTAACAATAGGCTCAAGAGTGTCTGAGATTATGATGATGCAGGATAGGAAGGGTTCATGTCTGCTGTTCACAGTTTCACTAGACTCAATGGCACCTAAAAACCTTTTGTTGTTATGTGCCGTCCAGTCACTTGCGACTCATTGAGACCCTATGTACAACAGCCCTAAACCCTGCTCTATCCTGTGCCAACCTCATTGTCTCTGACACACCTACTCGCAATACTCCAGTCATCGAAGGGCTTCCTCTTTTGCCCCATCCCTCTCCAAGGACTGGTCCCTCTTTACAACATGCCCAAAGTACGTCAGACGAAGCTTCAGAATCCTTGCCTCCAAGGAGCAGTCTGTTTTCACGCTCTCCAGAACAAAGCTCTTTGTTCTCCTAGCAGTCCACGGTATATTCAACACTCTTCTCCAGCACCACAGCTCAAAGGCATCCATTCTTTCATCCTTATTCACTCTCCAGCTCTTAGGTAAATAGCAAGTAATTGAACAGAACATGACCTGAATGAGATTGTACCTTTGTTCTCAAACTGATATTGTTGCTCATCAAATTTGTGGAGGTTCTTCACTGTAGACAGGTGATCCAAGTATAATTAATGAATTGACAGTTTCAAATTTTCTGCATCAATCATGTTAGCTCCTATCAGTGTAGTGGTGACAATTTTTGTTTTCTTAAGGTTGAGATGTAGTGCATATTGAAGACCATAACTTTGATCTTGAACAAGTACTTCAAGTCCATCTTACTTTCATCAAGCAAAATTATATTTTTGCCTAATGTAGATTGTTGATGAGTCTCCCTATGATCCTGAAGCCACATCCTTCTTAACAAAGTCTAACTTCTAAAATGCAGCACACAGATTGAATAGGTCTGGAGAGACAGTACAGTCATGACACATGTCTTTCTTAATTTTAAGCCATGAAGTGTTCCCTTGCTCTGTTCATATAACAGTCTCTTAGTCTAGATATAGGTTTCTTTTGAATAGAATTGAGTGTTCTGAGATTTCCATTCTTCTCAATATTAGTCATAATCTGATATTATTCACACAGTCAAATGCCTTTGCAGTGTCAATAAAGCACAAATAAACAGTCTTCTTTTATTCTTTGTTTTCAGCCAGGGACATCAGCAATAATATCCCTGATGCCATGGTCTCATCTAAATCCAGCCTGTACTTTAAATTCTCTGTCAATGTACTGTATTAGCTATTTTGAGATAATCTTAAACAATATTTTGCTTGCATGCCATTTTAATTATATTGTTTGATAATTTCTACATTATGTTGGATCAGTTTTCTGAAGAATGGAACAAATATGAATTTCTTCCAGTAGGTCAGCTAAGGTTGGAATAGTTGAATAATAATCTTCCAAATTTCTTGGCATAGACAGTTGAGCACCATCAGGATTTCATGTGTCAGCTGAAATATATCAATAGGTATAACATTGATCCCCGGCCTTATTTTTTTGCACATTCTTTCAGTGGAGCTTGAACATTGTCAGCATATCTCAAGCCTTTCTTGAGGCTTCTATCCTTGGAGAAGGGAAGGATTGGCCATGGAAAGAAGCCTGTTCAACACTATCTCCCCTTCAGTATAATCCAGGTCTTAACTGCAGGTTCTTGGATTAGACCAGTGGAAGGAAGTAGTTTTGACATTACCTCTGCTTCTACTTTTTCCAGGCTGGTATAGAGCACCAGAATCCTGAATCCAGCTTAGATGTTATCCTTATATACTATTATCCTGCTGTGTCAATCATAGGGCTGCCTCTGGAAACTCTATGAACTTAGAGAAATGATGATAGTTATATAACAGGGTTCAGGGATTTTGTTCATAGGGTCCCTATGAGTTATTCTTACCTGGATGGTAATCAACAGCGACATTATCAACCATGGGAGACTCAAGCACTGACTCAGGGCTCCATCCTGTCACATTACTACTGGCCTCAGATTAGCCATGCATTATGACTTTTGTCTTCCCCATTTGCTGTTAAAGGTATAACATTATGTTGTATGAGTAGCATCATTTAGAGATTTCAATTATTTTATAGCTCAGGTATTTATATACTTGCTTGTTTATCATTTCTCCTAATCAGTACAGCACTTCTCTATCAGTTTACAGTAGTGGAAAATTAGTGGTTTTCTGTAATGCTGGAAGCTCTAAAACAGATGTGTCAAGTGCCAGAATGGTCACCCATTGTACACAAGGGTAGCAGAGTTCCCAGATGCAGACAGAATAGGAAGCAAGACTCGGCATCCACTTCTGAAACAGCAGACCTCTGAAAACACTATGAACAATAGAGGGTAAAAATGAATAGTTATAATAACAGAGCTAGAGCCTATATTGGAAGTCAATCAAAAGGAAAAGAAACAGTTGCAAACATTCTTTACTAATTGGAACACAGAATGTGTATCGTGTGAATGTAAGAAAACTAGAAGTTGTCAAAACTTAACTTGAGCAAGGCACATTCATTTTCTCATCATTAATAAGATAAGGAGGACTGACATTGGTCAATTTAATTGGATAAATTACATAATATGTTAGGAATGAAAAACAAAAGAAGAATGATCTTGCATTTATAGTTAAAAAGAAAATGGCAAGTTCTATCATGGAGTACAGTACTATATCCATATACCATCAATACACACTAGGAAGACCTGTTAATACAAAAGTTTTCAAACATATATACCAACAGCTAAAACCAAAGAGAAGGAAAGAGTTTTACAAGATTTTGCAGCCCACAATTGACCAAACATGCAACCAAATGTGTTATTGATAATTGGTGACTGGAATGCAAATGTGAAAAGCAATGAAGACAGAATTACAGTCAAAAGTAACAGAAAGGAGGCTGGATATTGAGGACTGAATTTTGAATGTTGTTGTTGTTATGTGCTGTCAAGTTATTTGTGACTCAAAGACGCTATGTACAACAGCTATGTACAACCCTATGTATAACAGCTCTGTCCTGTGCCAATCGCACCAGCTCAATCCACTGATCCTGATTACCCCAGTCACTGAATCAGTCTACCTCATAGAGGGCTTTCCCCTCCTGAGCTGTCCCTCCACCCTACCAAGCATGATGTCCCTCTCCAAGAACCGGTCCCTCCTTATAGCATGTCCAAGGTATGTTACATGAAACCTCAAAATCCTTGCCTCCAGGGAGCCACCACTTTGACCCTTTCTAGGATGAATCTGCTTGTTTCCCTAGCAGTGCATGGTACCCTCAATGCTCTTCTCCAGCATCACAGCTCAAAGGTATCAATTCTCCTTCTATCATCCTTAGTCACCGTCTAACTCTCTGATGCACAACAAGTGATACCAAAGATCATGGCCCGTATCAGAGAGACACTATTTCTCTTCAGTACTTTGGAAATGTCCCTAACAGCAGACTTTCCCAAGGCAATATGTCTTCTAATTCCTGGCTGCTGGTGCCGAGAGTGTTGACTGTGAAGCCAAGCAAACTAAAGCTGTGAACAATCTCAATTTCTTCACCATCCATCCTGATGCTGTCAATTGGCCCAGTGGTGAGAATCTTTGTCTTCTTGACATTGAGCCTCAATCCATATTGGAGGCTGCAGTCCTTGACCCTCTGCAGCAAGCACTTCAGGTCATCCTCAGTTTCAGCAAGCAAGATTGTGTCATCTGCATATCACAGATTGTTAATAGATCTTCCACCAATCCTGACACCACACTTCTCCTCATAGAGCCCTGCCCCTCCTGGATAATCTGTTCTGCATACAGGTTAGGTATGGAGAATTTTGAATACTTAATGATTTATTCGTCATAAATAACCTTCTTTTAAAAAACACAAACAATGATTTTGCACCTGCATCTCACCCATGGACAGCATAGGAATCAGAGTGACTACTTCTGTGGACGGAATCATCGGATAAGCTCAAAATCACCAGTCCAAACCAGGCCAACTACTGACTCTAAGAAGGGATCATCAATTTCACACATCTATTTCTAATTGAGGCTGAAGAATTTGAAAACAAGTCCACAGGAACCAAAATATGACCCTGCATCTATCCCACCTGAATTTGAAAATCATCTTAAAATAGGCTGAGACATTCAGGCAAACATTACTCCAGCTAAAAGTTTAACAGTAACACTCATAAATCATATTGATAGGTTGTGGTATAGTGTGACAAAAGTTACATGTTAATTCTTCATGTTAATTGCACGTGAACTTCCTCAAAAAGCTTATTGCAACAATTTAAATGTGGAAAAACATCAGGCAAATTCCAATAGAATGTTATTAGTAACACATTGATCATTGTTGTTGTTGTTGATTGCCTTTGAGTTGAGCATGACTCATAGCGACCCTATGAACAAAAGCCTGAAGCCCCTTTACAACTATTGACATTTATTAAAGTTCATTAAGTTTCCAGAGGCGTGTTATTTAGGAAGTGGATGCCACTCTTGATGTTAGATAGATAGATAGATAGATAGATAGATAGATAGATAGATAGATAAAATAATAGTGTTTTAAAAAGCCCCAAAGCTCAAACCCATAATAGACATCTTTATGATTACATTTTCACCCACGCTTATGGCTAGCTCCTTCTCAGAACAGTGCCCATCAGTATGGGGTGATCCCTCTCTACCCCTGGCCATTGATTAATTTTTAATCTGCAATTCACAGGCAAATTTCAATCTCGGTGATGTTTAATCTGCAGTCTAAGCAGCTGAGGACAAGCACTTTTGGGGAATGTTATTAATGTTTATCTTCCCCAGAAACAGCCCACAGGTGGAGGGAAAGCTTTCCATTGCCTATCTCAAAGCAGAGGAATCAAACTTGTAATGCCTCCAAACAAAAGATCAGGCTATTTTCTAAGTTCCACTAAAAAGGCCTATTCAAATTCACTGCCTGGTGTCTATCTGGCCGAGATACTGGGTTGAACAGATCCAGCATCTGGACCAGCTCTTCCTTCTCTGTTCTTGAAGAAGCTCTGCTGTCGGGGAGTATCAGGGGTTGATACCGAGCTTGTGTGCCAATAACAAGTCCATCTAAGGAGTTAATGCCACCAACAGACAGGCCTAGCCCATGGCCAATGTGCAGTGTCCCTCAAGTCCATGCTGTCGCGAGCAATGAGGTGCCACCTGAGCCTGGTACAAGATGAGCCCGTAGGTCATAAATCCTCAAAAAGGTTAAGTTCTTAAACATGGTAAATCATGAACAGATTAAAGAAACATGACAATTTGATGTAAATTGATGTCATAGGTAAGATCCTAGAACAAAAAGGGTTTAGATAAAACTAAGGATATGTGGATCTTTAAGTGAACTCTATTCTTTATTTAACAATAATGCATTAATTTTGGCTTGTTAATTTTAGCTTATATTCCAAACTGAAGTCAGGCATTAATAAGAAAGGAGGTATATGAAAACACGATTATTTTGGTGGCAGTGTTTTTTGGAACTTATAGTACTATTAATTTTTTTTTACACGTGACAAAACATTATAAAAATAAAAATCTACCATGAAAGAATAATCTTTTATGATACTCTCTTTTATATAGTCTTATTTAAAACTGTAAATATTAGAGGGGAAACTGCAGGTAATGTTATTTTTAATATTGTATCCCACCCGTCTAAACAACATACAGATTTCTGATGGCATAGCCCCTATGTAGTTGCACTGTAACTTCTATGGTGGTTCCATCAGAGAAAGATGGATCATCTCTTCCCATGCAATTTACAGTGTCTGAAACCAAACTGGAAGGTCAACTATGCATCAGGTAAAACTTGAAGGCAATGAGACAGAGATGTCCCAGTGAGGGAATACACAGTTACATGATTGCTATTCACATAGCCAATGTACTGCATTGGATGCTCTAAATAATGTGATATAGTGAGAACAAGAAATAAAGTCTATTAATACTGGACAAAGTAAAACAAGACAAAAAGCAAAACTTTGGTGTATAATGAGTGTAGCTACCAATCTACATTCACCACCTGTCTGAGGGAAAAAGAAAGTAATCACTTGTTTGCAAGTCACAGTCTCTGAAACCCTACTAGAGAGTCAACTTGTGTTCTGATTTAGCAGCACATAACAACAACAACAAAAATATGGGAAAGAAAGAGGAAATAAAAGCTTTATCTGAAGATGACGGAGACCCCTCAAGAAAAAATAAAAAGTATTATAAATGAATAAATTTGTGTTTTAACAGGATATAAGATCAGTATATATTATTCAGCACGAACACATAAATGAGAAACAAGTACATAGTTCAGAAAAAGAGTAAAAAGTTAAATCTAACAAAAGTGTGTGAAATCTTTTCTTAAAATAGAAAACATTGCTAAGAAATATAGTGGTATTTAAAATTCATGACTAGAAAATATCTGTACTTTTGTGATGTTAATTCACTCCACAGTTATTTCTAATTTTAAATGTTATCCAGGTTGACATCCATAAAGTTTTTGATAGCTGGCAATTGTTAATTGAAATAAATAAGCTAATTATAAAACGTATATGGTATTACAAACGACTCTGAGATGACCACAAAAGTCCGAAGCAGAAAAAAATTAATTATACTACTAGATTTTATGATCTACTATAAAGCTAACCATGATAATTCAAAGGAGTCAATTCTTTTCCTATCTTCCTTACTCATTGTCCAGCTCTCAGATGTATAGCAAGTAATCAGAAAGACTATGACCTGAATCCTCCTTAATCCTCAAACTGAGCTGTGGTGTTAGAGAAGAGCACTGGACATTCCATGGACGCCCAAGAGAATAAACAGATATGTCTTGGAGAGGGTGCACTGGAGTGATCTTTGGAGGCAAGAATGATGAAGCTTCGCCTCACCTTGGGAATGTTGCTAGGAGGTGGACATGATGCTCGCAAGGGTGGAGGGTTGGTGAAGGAAAAGAAGAGCCTCAACCATGTGGATTGACACGGTGACTCCTGCATTGGGGTCTTGTGTGTAAAGAAGTGAGAGGATGGCACAGGATAGAACAAGATTCAGATCTTTGATTCAAAAGGCCGCCATGAATTGTACTACTCAACTCGATGACATCTAACAACAACAACAACAACAACTTTGATGTCAGTATCATAACTATGGTGCATCTGATTCAGGCCATGGTCTTTTTGATCACTTTCTATGCATATGAGAGCTGGACTATGAATAAGGAGACAGAAACATTGATGCTTTTGAGCTGTGGTGTTGGAGAAGAGTCCTGAACATTCCATTGAATGCCAAAAGCACAAACAAATATCTCTTGGAGAGCGTGAAGCCAGAGTGCTCTTTGGAAGCAAGGATGATGATGCTTCACCTCATACACTTTAGGCATGTTGCTCGGAGGGGCTTGTCCTTTGAGAAGGGCATGAGGCTTGGAAAGGTGTTGGGTCTCTGAAGGAGAAGAAGGCTTTTAACCAGGTGCATTGACACAGAGACTGTTGCAATGGGCTCTACTGTGTCAGGAAGTGTGAGGCTGGCACAGGATAGGACTGGATTCAGACTTGTTCATAGGGTTGATAAGGGCCATGCTCGACTCAGTGGCACCTAACAACAACAAGAACACACATTTAAATCAGTTAAGACTGTGTAGTGATAACATAAAATAAGTAAATGGAGCAATGAATTGATAAACTTAAAATATATTTTTAGCTTAAAATATTTTTGCACATATAAAGTCACTTGATCTGTTCCAGATCTCATAGTAAGGGAATAAGGACATTATGTTTGCTCTTTTGTTTTTATTATAAACACTGTTGGAGCTATTAGAAGAAGAAAAGAATAATGGTTTTCTTTTGTACAACAAAAGAAAAAGTAATTAAAGTGGAACAATAGGCTGAAATATATAAATAAGAGAGATTCAAAGAGAAAACATAGGGCTATTTCAACAAAAGTACAGCTGCAGGACACTATCTGTAATCCTGTAAATTTATCCTATGACCCTAGTGGTAAGAAACTGTGCAGCAATCCCAAAGATACGTGATTCAAATCCATCAGCGGCCCTGTGGGAGAAGGTTGAGACATCTCCTTTGTGATTAATGGCCTCTGAAAACCTGCTGGAGGGTCAGCTATTGGTCAGTTCTGAGTTGACAGTACACAAAAATATAGAAAAAGCAAGTTTTAAATAATATTTCAATAAAATTAATAATATTTGTTTGGAGGAAACAAGTGAATAACAAAATGAATTTGCAAGCCCAAGACTGCAGTAAATTATATGTTCTTATTGTTGTAAACCATATTGTCAGAACTTCCCATGTCTGACCCTCTGTCAAGTTTTCAGAGGCAGTCAGTTAATCACACGGGAGATTGCCCAGCCTTTTCCCTTGGAGGTGCTGGTGGCTTCGAACCTGAGCCTTCGAAAGTGCAATGCAACTTCTTGCCACTAGGTCACCAGAGCTCCCTAAATGACATGCAATATACATAATTATTTATATTCAGAATTTCTCCAGAAATTATTTTATTAAATTATGGTGATACATCTCAAATAACTAATAAATAGGTATTTGAAATTGTCCTCAATGTTACTCATGCAAATTAAATCCAACATATATAGATTCAACCGTTTAGTTTGATATCTTTATTTAATCATTTTCATTTCCAGAGTACATGTAATTTCCTTTCATGAGCTCCTTATGGAGCAATTTTAACAGATATAGTGACTTAACACCATCTCTGTTTTATCTCACTAGTTCAGCCTTTGCTATTAGTTAACTAATTTCCCTGGATTAAGTTCTCTGATCTCCTTTCGCATGTCTTCTAATTCAATGTGGAATCATGGCTGGACTCACTACTTTGATGTTTTGAGTCTTCACAGAAGTACATAAATTATTTTGCTCCCACAGTTCCTGATAAAAATATTATTGGTGGTGGTGTTGTTTTTGTTATATGCCTTAGAGTCAGAACTGACCCATAGCTGACCCGCTGGCGGTTTTCAGACGCAGTTAATTGCACAGAAGGAGATTGCCCATCCTTCTCCTGCAGAGCAGCTGATGGCCTCGAACTTTGTGTGTTTGGGGTTACATTCTAAAAATCCAAACAAACCTAACCTAAAACTTGATCCTTTCACAAATAACAAAAAATATTTCAGTGACACAAAGTCTTGCATAGTGATGTAAGACTACCACTGTCTCTAAGTTTATAAAGTATTACCTCCTTTGTAAACAGGAATGTCATAGGCATATTTTCATTTTTTAATTGTATAATTGAACTCTATGTAGATACTGCTGTAAATTAACTTTGCAGACATTATTAAGTTTAGAACCAATTGAACTTAAAATCAGGGAATTTCCATATTTTTCTAGGTGTAAAAACATTGGCACTTAAAAAAAAAATAAGAGAAAGAAAACAGAGGCAGAGAGATATAGTCAAAAAGGGAAGTCGGAAGGCTTAAAAGGAGGAGAGAAACTCTACTACATGGGATTCTTGCAAAGAATGAGATGCAGACAGCCTCTCTGATCAAACCTAATAGCCAGTGCTGGAAGTAATTAAATCCCCCTCCTCCCCTCTCTAGCATGTCTTGAAGGATTCAGAAAGCTCTCTTTGTAGTTGAATAGGAACCGACTCATAGCTGACCCTCTAGTAGGTTTTCTGAAGCTGTAAATCTCTTGTATGGAGATTGTCCATCTTTCTCCAACAGAGGAGCTACAAATTTTACTCATCCACCTACTTTTGGGTTGACAGCATGACCCTCTAGGAAATAAGAGTTACAACAGTATTAGCAAACAATTTAGTTAATATATGGTAAGAGGCTGTGCTGCAACCCCAAGAGCAAATGGCTCAAATCTTCCAGACGCTCCTAGGAAGAAACACAGGCAAGCCTCTTACATGAGATTTAGCCCTTCTGAAAATCTGCTGAAAGATCAGCTGTTTTGGTTTCGACTCAGTGACACACAATAACAACAACAACAAAATCAGCTTCTGTTGATATGTCTATTGTTATTTTTACACTAAGACTTGATTTTAAAATATCTGTAATTCAGCAATGTAACCTTTGAACTCTCATGAAAAGAAATAAGAATCCATCATGTCCTAGAACACAGGTAGTAACTACACTGATGTTAACAGGTGCTGTCTAGCGTACCTCAAATGATAGCAACTCTATGAATAATAAATTGAAATTTTGCCATCCATACCATGTGCTATCTTCCAAATTTCTGCCATGCTCATCACATGACCATTGTTGCAGGTACTATGTCAATTCATCTTGTAAAGGGTCATCCTTTTTCCCCAACTCTACTTTTACAAGTATGATATTTTTTTTCCACCCAAGGAATGGAGCCTTCAGACAACAAATGTTAATATCTAAATAGCGTCTTGGTCACATTTCATCCAAAATGAATTGTATATATCTATAAGTGTATTCGGGTTTCACTTCCTCTGAGATAGATTGTGTAAATAAAAAATAAAACCTGTTTGTTTTAATTTCATAGTTGAAATAACAGTAGCTTCCCTTAGCTATAGAAAAGAATGTTTGTACCAATAAGAACCTGCAGTGGAAACCAAGGACAGCAGAAAGTGTGTTCAGTTCAGAACTTTATGTCAGATCAGAGAACATTACCTGATACAGAATGATCACTGAGTAAGGGGTTTTGACTGAATAAGTACATTGAAATTCCCAATATTCCACTAGAGTATTTTATTATGGAGGAAAGCTATCAAAATGCTTAAAACAGTATCCAAGTTCCTTACTAGGTTTTTCCCCATTATTTGTCCTGTCAAATTTGATTTTGAGAATTGTTATAAATGCTTACTATTTAATTTTAGAAAGTCACGAGAATTTATATCAGACTGCTTTTTCGAAGGCATAACTGTTTCTCAATGTTTTAATTATTATTTCTCATGATTAGTGACAGTGTAACTATAATTTATTCTTAAAGTTATCAGAAGGTTCAAATCTGGCTTTCATAGTGGACTAAAGAGTCAGTCACAATCTTCCCTCTCTCATCTTCACAAAAATCTAACAAACTTATTGACATTTCAGGGAAGACACAAAGAAAGCCATCTCAATTCATTAAAATTAAATCTATACATTGGTATTCAAGAAAAACTTCAGGATCCCTATAAATACTTAATGTATAGAATTCTCACTGTTCCCTATAGTGAATGTTGTTGTGTGCACCATTGAGTCAGAAAAGACAGATAGCTGACCCTCCAACATGCTTTGGCCTATCCTTCTTCGTAGTCTGTCTTATTTTGGATGCTTCACTTCTAAACAATATCTGACAGATCAGTATTTTACTGAAAGGAGCACATGAAAGACACTTCCCCTCACAGAGATAACCAATATATTCAGTGTCTCCCTTTCAGCGTGTGTTTTGTCCCTTCCTTTTCCCTGCTTCATCAGCACCCCTTGGATTCCAGCCTACCCCATCCAGAGGCTCCCTCTTCGCAGTCATCCCTACTTAGGCCAGGCATCACTTCTGTGATGGCTTGCACCTCCTCTGTGGTGTCTTGCTGTGATCTTTCAAACAGATTTCTGTCTCATGTTTAAGAGGATTTGAGTCTAAATCTCATATACCAGCTTCCGGGAAGGATTTTTGTCTGAGGCTGTACTAGGGAAAGGTTCTTGTCCCTGAGCTTCTGCTCCAGGACTGTCGTCTTGTGGCTAAGGGTCTCTGCTTTTCCTTTTGCACCACACAGCTGTCACAATACGTTATCTTCCAAGGTGAGGGCTATGTCTCCTTTAGATATTGCATGCTGGCATTGTTTATTGGTCAGTCTAAGTTGTGCTTGATCCAGGCTAAGGTCTTTGCAATTCCTTACTATGCAACAGAGAGCTGGACAATGACTAAGGACAAAAAAGAATTGATGGTTTTGAGTTGTGGTGCTGGAGAAGAGTCTTGAACATACCATGGACCACCACAAAAACAAATAAGTCTGTCTTAGAGAGGGTGAAACCAAATTTCTCCATGGAGGCTAGGATTTTGAAGCTCTGGCTCACATACTTTGGGTACATAGCAAGGAGAGACTGGTCCTTGTAGAAGGACATCATGCTTTGAAGGGTGGAGGGATAGCACAGGAGAGGAAGAATCCAGGTGAGATGGATTGATACAGTAACTGGGATAATGGGGTAGGTATGTCGGAGTCAGTGATACTAGCTCAGGATAGTGCAGGCTTCGGAGCTGTTGTACATAATTTTGCTATGAGTCGTGAGTGACTTGTTGGCACATTACAACACAACACTAATCTCTCTTTCTCTCTCTCTCTCTCTGTGTGTGTCTCTGTCTCTCCCTATCTATACGCACATACATATACATAAATATACATATACACATGCATACATCTATCCACCTATATATCAATCAATCTATATGTTGTTGTTATGTGTCGTTGAGTCACTTGCGATTCATAGCAACTATGTGTATAGTCACTTCTGGTGACCTAGTAGTGTTAAGATGCTGTGCTGCAACCCTCAAGGCATGCAGTTAGAATTCACCAGCTGCTCTGTGGGAGAAAGATGGGCTACCTCCTCCCTTGGGACTAACTGCCTCTGAAAACCTGCTAGTGGGTCAGCTTTGAATTGATTCTGACATAAGGGTACACTACAACATGTATTTATGTGGTCTGCTGTAATAAGCTTTTCTACTTATTAAAGTGTTATATAATTTGTTAACACACTGGAGAACTTTAAAAATATTGTAATTTAAAGCAAAATGTAAAAGAAGACAACAATTAGAAATAAAATACATGTCTTCTAGTTAAAAATGAACAAAATAGACAAAAAGCAAATAAAAATTAAATTTAGAGGCTCCTGTCTGAGTTAAAAAGGATCATTTTGCTTTACTTGAGTTCTGGGCACATATAATCACTCTTCAGGCAATGGAAAAAACCTTTTTTTGTCTTAACTAAGGAAGTCTATAGGCTTATGTTATTTTTCTTCTGTGACAAGACATCATAGGTTAAAAATTCACATGCTTAGCAGAGTCAGTAGTTTCTTTTAGTACTACAATTCAAGTAAGAAGATTGCATTTTAATCACAGTTTTTCACTCCTTGCTATATAAAGATGTATTAAAACGTTTCTATGGCTTTCTGGCAAGCAAAATATCCTCTACGTATTTAGTTATCTCTACACTTTGTGTGACATTCTGGTCAATGGTAGGCAGAACATTGTCTAAGTAGTTGTTTTGTTTTGTAACAGAAGTTTCAAAGGTTGTTCTCTTACCTGTCTACCCCTCTTAGCTTCAGTCCTAGACAGATGATGCAACACAATTCAGCCAGTCTGCACCATGACAAAGAATAGATGCAGTCAATGTATAATGCATAAATTCAGCACAATTATGATAGTAGAGTAATAACACAAATTTAATTAACGTGCAAAGGGAAGTTATGGCAGGAGAAATAAGTACTGAAGAACCATCTATCTAGCCAAACCTTTTTTTTTTTTTTAATTTCAGGACTAGTCTTTTTAGAATTGAATTTAAAATGTAAATATGGATTTCCTATGTGATCATTAAGTGAAGGTTATAATAATATCATTGATAATTTACAATCTCTTAGGATCTAATTTGTGTGTTTGTTGACTTAGAAGGTAAAAAAGAAATTTTACATTCATGTGTCTCTGTGCGCAGATATTGTATACCAGTAGCAAACAGAAGGACTCTGTAATGAAAATAGAGATCGTGTGTTCCCATTCTTCTGGGAGTTCAAAAAAATCTTATTTCTATGTGAGGGGAGCACAGTTTTTATTTAACCTGACAAGACATTTAAAAAAAACAATCAAATAGAAACTATTTTAGTGTATTTAGATAATCAAAACAAGGTTTAGAGAAGATATATAGTCTGCAGGCATTCAATAACTAATTACAGAGAGAGGAAATATAAACATGGTTGTTATATCTTTCGATAACAGTTGTGAAGCAAACCTAGAATCAATAAGAAGAGTGATTTAATCTCAAAGCCAAAATAATTAGAGTTGTCTCCTAGTGTCAAAAACCCAAGGAAATAATCACAACATAATCTTTTACATTTACATAGTTGTTATAATATTATTAAATATTATACTTGAAATGATGTATTTGTTTAAATATTGTATATGATTGCAGTATTGTATTATTTAAGCTCTCTTCGTGCTGATGTGTACAGATTATATTATAATTAGGATGTTTTTAAGTGTCAATTTATAGTGAGCCTATGTACAAGCTTGGAAGCACGAGTGGCATCCACTTCTGAAATATCTTGCCTCTGGAAACTCTATGAACTTGGAGAAGCGATGAAATGAACTTGGAGGTCTTTCATTCATATGGTTGCTATGAGCTGTCTATGGCTCGATGTCACTTAAAAACAGCAACAACAACAACAACAATGTACAACATAGGGGACAATGGTAGTTTAGTAGATAAGAAATTTTGCTGCCAGCCCAAAGGCAAGTAGTTCAAGCCACCAGCTGCTCCCCTGGAAGAAGATAGGCACTTTCGTCTCATGCATTTTCAGCCTCTGAGAACACACCGCAGGGTCAGTTTTGACTCAGTTCTCATTCAATGCCTATGAGTTGAGTTTATTTATAAAAAAGGAAAACACTTTCTTGTCCCGGGTCATCCTGATGATCTGAGTCCATTGTTTCAGACAAGGTGTCAAGCCATTTACTTGACCATTTTTTAAAAATATTATCATTAATATACATTGTGTCCCATGCCTGTATCTTATATTTCATACGGTCTTTAATTTATATTTCATTTCTATTCTGGGGGATTGTTCCACCTTATAGTCATCCCAACAAGTACTTTCATGGAATTGTGAAAGCCAGCTAATTTATGTGCCATGCCCAATTTACCCCTTTTAGATAAACAACTGTTGACCTGCTCATATTACCAGTACCCTGAGGGAACAAGTTTGTCCTTTTTGCTGAAGGACCTTCTGTTCAACTTGGAAAATTTCACAAGCAAAGTCCAGTCCAGAGCAAGCAATCAGATTGTAGCCCTCTACCCTAGCTCCCAGCATTGATCATCTTTACTTCATCTGGTTGGGTTTGGTTCAACTCATCCACAGCCATTCTGTGGCTAGATTGAAATGGGCATTGGCTACAGGTTGCAAAGTCCGTACTTCTCCCTACATTCCAGATGTGTTGGTCTCCTAACTTAGCCCTAGCTCCCACATAGGGCCAAGTCAAGTCAGCAAGCCAGGTGTCCTCATGACTCCACGCTCCTCAAGCCAACAAGCCATTAAGATTTTACATTTCTAATGCTCTAATGCAGCCAGGAAATTAAAAGGCGCATTGCCATGGGAAAGTCTGCTGTTAGGGACCTCTCCAAAGTATTGAAAAGCAATGGTGTCTCTCTGGAGACTAAGGTGCGTCTGATACAGGCTATGGTTTTCGCAATCACTTGTTATGCATCAGAGAGTTGGACAATGACCAAGGAGGATAGAAGGAGAATTGATGCCTTTGAGCTGTGGTGCTGGAGAAGAGTATTGAGAATACCATGGACTGCTAGGAAAACAAACAGATTCATCCTGGATAGAGTTAAGTCAGACGGCTCCTTGGAGGCCAGAATTCTGAGGCTCCGTCTAACATACTTTGGACATGTTGTGAGGAGAGACCGATCCTTGGAGAGGGACATCATGCTTGGGAGGGTGGAGGGACAGTGCAGGAGAGGAAGTCCCTCTATGAGGTGGATTGATTCAGTGACTGGGATAATTGGAATGGGAGTGTCGGAGACAGTGCGATTGGCACAGGACAGAGCGGAGTTTAGGGCTGTTGTACATAGGGTCGCTGTGAGTTGCAAGCGACTTGAGGGCACATAATAACAACAACAACAATTCTCTTTATTTCATAACCAGGAAGGCCTCTATACAGCACAGTTTGCACTCAAAGGCTAACCTAAAAGGGAATAGTTTAAACACACTCACTGTTACTGAGAAAGAGAGAACCAACAACCTGGGTTTTTTTGATATAACAGTCAAGATATTGCCATGAAGCACTTATACTCTGCAAAACAAGGGCTAACACTCTGGGCAGAATGTCTGGTGGCAAATAGCAGCAACAAAGTTTTTAAACAATGTCTGGTGTGGGATCAAGAATGAGCCGCTCTTCACATCCACCAGCAAATGTCAGATTTGATTTGAGTGATGCATTATAAGGTTAATTTGTTTCTTAAAGTGGGTTTTCCACTTTTTTTTAAAGAGACAAGTTTTATACCTTAGACAGCCTATGATAGGTGTTAATGATCTGTGAAGACAAAACTAAACTAATACAATTTATAAGAATAAGGTGATCTTGGTAGATTATAATAGCGACGCCCTGAGCACATTGTGTGGGAAGCATGATGAAATTGGATAAAGCCTTTGAGTTACATTCAACGATATTCAGAATGAATTGTTCCATTTATCTGAAGTGGCTGGTGCCAATGTTGTTTGTGGCTCCCATTACTAGCCCCACACAGCACCACCCACTGTTGAGGTGACAAGCATCATTAGTCATTCTCCTGGCAAACTAATGCATTGAGTTTAAGCATAAATTACCATAATGCTAAATTCTAAAAAGCAATATTCTTCCAATCAATCCTCATATGTAAATATGAGTGATGATGATTAAACATCAAGTATTAAAGTTGTGGCTGCTTGAGTGAAAAATTCAGCGAGGTTGGGGAGTCTGTTATCAGCCAGATAATATAATTAAGCAGTGTAAAAATTGTGAAAGAACACACATCATAAAAGCCATAATTACATTTTGTTTTTAATTTAGTTAATAAAACCCTGCATATCATTTCCTGATTTACCAGGAAAGAAAAAAAAGTTTTCTACTATATTTAAATCGTGCTCTGTCTAGGACCTTTTCATTTGCATGCCTTGCTCATTACTTTCCTGTTCTCTCTCAATTCTTTTTTTTTTTTTCCTCACCAATAATCTACTGTAACATATTTAGTGCCTTAAAAGATTACATGGAATTTGAGGTTTTGACATTATTACAGAGTTACTAAATATTAAAACTGTTTCATATTCTTGCTGGGATCTCTAGTGAGTGAGAGTGTATAGGCAGTAGCCTAAATTTACTGACATGTTATGAATAGTAGCTAAGAGGCTCTGGTGAGATGGTATAAAAGCATCGGCCTGGTAGGTGAAAGGTTTGAAGTTAGGCAGCCTCCTCCCTCGGAAACTCAGTAGGGATCAGAATCAACTCATCAGCAGTATTTCAGTGGAGCTTGGTAAGTATGTATGAGCATTACTATGGCTTCCTTAGAAGAGCAGAATGACTGGTAGGTCAGGCCCTCTCACGTCCACTAGTGAGAAAAGTCCAGATCTACAATATCAACACAAATCTAATTACTTTGCCTGTCTCCAGAGAGTGCATTTTCTTCTATCAATTCTAACACAAAATTACCTTTCTAGGGCTTTCGTAGTAGATGAAACTCAAAGCACATTAGAGGAATACCAGCTGATTTCTCTAATATGTTGCAATGTCCATCAGAACTCAGGTAGCACAGTCATACGAGGATTCTTAGGGGTGTAAAGGGTTACAATTCAGGTAGGAAACAATTGTTGTTATGTGCCGTCGAGTCGCTTGTGACTCACAATGACGCTATGTACAACAGCCCTAAACTCTGCTCTGTCCTGTGCCGATTCGCATTGTCTCGGAAACACCCATCCTGATTACCCCAGTCACCGAATCAATCTACCTCATAGAGGGCCTTCCCCTCCTGTGCTGTCCCTCCATCCTTCCAAGCATGACGTCCTTCTCCAAGGACAGGTCCCTCCTTACAACATGTCCAAAGTATGTGAGATGGAGCCTCAGAATCCTTGCCTCCAGGGAGCCACCCGGCTTAATCTGTTTGTTTCCCTAGCAGTCCACGGTACCCTCAATACTCTTCTTTGGCACCACAGCTCAAAGGCATCAATTCTCCTTCTATCCTCCTTAGTTACTGTCCAACTCTCTAATGCATAACAAGTGATTGCAAAGACCATGGCCTGTATCAAATGCACCTTAGTCTCCAGAGAGACTCATTGCTCTTCAGTACTTTGGAGAGGTCCCTAACCGCAGACTTTCCCATGGCAACACATCTTTTAATTTCCTGGCTACTGGTGCCAAGAGTGTTGACTGTGGAGCCAAGCAAACTAAAGCTGTGAACAGCTTTATATATATCTCTTTCATATATATATGTATATATGTATGTGTGTGTATATATATATATATACATACACACATAATCTTTCACTTTTTTGTACAATGCTGGTCTGTCTGATACATCTCTAAATCTGAACGTTCAGACTAAGACAGACTAGGAAGAAGGATTGGCCATCCACTTCTGAAATAGGAAGCCTCTGAAAACCCTATGTAGACAACAACTGAGATAAAATTATCCCATGAATATAGCTACTTAGGTCATCTGAACTACAGCTCTGCTGGACTCAGCCTTAGGGCTCTGGCGCAATGTTACACTGCTCTTTCTTTCATTCTTTTTTTTTTTTAGCAATTTTCCTTCTGTAATAGTACTTAAACATATTTACAACAAAACAGAAGGAAAACCATTTTCCTTTCTAGCTTGTTTATCACATAGAATGTAATTTAAAAATATGTTAATCTGATTATCACAGCAATATGAAACGACACCTCCCTTGAGGATCCAAGAAACAATTTCTGTGTGTTGAAGAGAAGAAGTTTTGTCATTATTTTTGAAGGGTCAGAAAAAAACCATGTTTTATAAACCCCCATTAATGCTAGAGGCAGAAGCGGGCCATAAAAATTCTTAAGGCAAACACGAATGCCCCGGGTAAAGTCTTGTCTGTCCTTGCAAAGTAAAGAATTACCTAGTGTCTACGTGACTCAGAGGAAGTAAAGGCGGGTGAAGTAGCCAGCCCGTCAGAAGCCGACCCACATAACTGATCTCCTGACCCACCAACCATGATCTTAATCCCCCTGCCCTGACAGGGCATCCAAAGAAAGCTATAAAAGCAATTGGGAGGGGGGACTTGGGGCTTTTTTCCCTCACCACCTTCCTGAGGAGGGAGAAAGTCTCCACGTGTGGAATTTAATAAACGCTCTTGTAATTACATGCGTGTGATTGGATTTCCTTTGAGGGGCATTCAGTGGGCAGAACAATTTTCTAATGTCCATGATAAGTTTCTTTGTTAAAAGGTAAAATCTAATACTTTAAAACTGATTTTTCGGGGATTATGAATGCATACTTTTTTCCTTTTTTTAAAAAAATTTTAAATTTATTTTAATGAAAATTTACAGAGACATTAGATTTCCATTCATTCATTGTTGCACTTTTCTGCCTACCCACCCCGCCTCCCAATTTACTTTTCTCTTTGAAACGCAGAAGAAAAACTTCTTTGTTATTCAGTCACTCATCCCCCCACCCCCAAGTCCACTCCACTATGCTCTTTCTATACTACCATTTCCACCAGTTAGTTTAGGAAAGGACCTTGGCTCTGATCTGTGGCACGAAAATCTTAGTTCAGCTCTGTCTCATGGTTGTCTCTGGTTTTCTGCCTCCTTTCTTGCTGCTGCTGCTGCTGCTACTGCTAATCTGAGTCTTCTTTTGTATGAATTTTTAACCCAAAAGGATGTGCTGTACTGTCTACATATTTTTTTTTCTTTATGCTAGTGAGATTCTGCTTTTCTGTCCCTATATCTACTCACTTTAAGTTTAATGGCATGATAAAACAAACTAACCCTCTCCTTTCTAGTACTCCTTTCACATTATTAAAAGCTATTTAGTCCTTTTGGTGGGTCAACAAATACCTTACATGAATGTAATCCTACACAGTCATGTGATGAAAGTCAAGGGCAGTGCTTACAATGGTCACATTTAATAGTTCACATTACAAATACATTATAACTGAAAATGTCAGTGTCTATATATATGCAAGGTCAAGTATATATGTACACACACACACACATAAGTTTAAAGAATATGCAGTTGTATTTATTTTTCTCTCATTTTTCTTTACATCCAAATCTACTCCAAAACTATTCTACAGTCAAGACAGCCCCAGAGTTTCCTTTGCCACACTTGCACATTTATTTCTCAATTCTTTATCATGGTTAATTCACAGAGAAAATGATTCAGATAATTTGGCTATTCAGATCACATTCACTATGGCAAATCCTATGCTGTTTATTGTATATCACCAGATTGAAAATATTAAATAAGGAAAGCACTGAGCCAATAAATTAGATAGTAAAAGTTATTTCTTATTCAATAGAAATTGGGTTCCAAGTCAGAGCTTCTAAAACTGGAAGAGGATGGTGAAGATAATAACAGGAAGCACAATTACAGAGTTCAGTGGACATGACCCTGCATATTTACTACAAAGTAAGATTCGAGTGGTTCTCCTATATTACTGCATGAATGCCAAATGTCAATCTGTAGGAAAATCATTTATTCATACATCAACTGGATAATTTTTTTATGAATTATAAATATTTTAAAAAGAATCATTGCTAATTTACATAAAAAAGTAAATAAAATGTGATGGTTTCGGTAAAGACATGATTAAATGACATAATAATACTATTGAAAAAGTCAATTTTATATTGATTTTACTGAGTCCCTGTGTACGTTTACGATGACTTTTATCAAAACTAGTTGCAAATATTTAAATGTTTCCTTGTTCATGAACAACTGTGATTGACTGGTTCAGAGTGGCTTATCTTATAAAATATTAAATCAAGCATCAGCCCGTTTTGTTTAGTCTTCTCCCCTCTACTGAAATTTGCAGGGTGGGATCATCTTCTTTAAAAGAACATGAGGTGTTAAATCAAACTTGCAGCTGTTAAAATGAAGAATAACAAAATTTCAGCAAAATAATTCTAAAAGAGCAACTACTTGACAAGGAAAAAAAAATAAAACTACATGATAATGCTTACTTGTCAATGCCAAATAATTTACATGCATAAGAAGAGGTGAAAAAACAGTAAATTCTTTGTGTATTTTTAAGTATAAAGGAGTACAATTTATAGTGCTAGGTAGGACCTCAAAGACTATCTACATATAGCAATCCATAGTTAAGAAAAGGAACCAGTAATCCTGAGAGAGAAAAGAATTTGCATGGAGTCACACCCATATAGATTGTGGTAGAGTGGGCCCCAGGTACAATCAATTCCAATCTAATGTTCTTTAGGTAATTGATTCTTGAATAGTGCACAAGATTAGTAAATTCAAGTTCAAAAAAAAAAAATTCTGAATAAACAGTGAAAGCAAAACCCACATCCTCCAAGGGCTAGTGGAAGGTGGTATAATAGTAACCTGGTTGGGAAAAAGCTTTAAGTATAACTTTCCAAACTAAAAGCATTCCATTTAAAATAATGAAAACAGAAGGAACAATCATGAAAATGCATTACTCTGTAGTTGGAAATTAACATATGTTAATAGGTGATCTATTATTTAAAAATATCACTCTTGATTTGAGGATATAAGAAGAAGAAAGGATTTTCCATTAAAGTTTTTTCTTTTACAACAGAGTAAGAACATCACTTTAGAAAAGATATGCACTGTTTCAAAGTCTAGAGCAGTTTGTTAATAAATTTTTCTCTGAAAAAGTGAACTCCAACCTTTTTGGTGTTAGCTGGAGTCAATTTATCATAGTTTGTTTGATTTTGTAGTTTTATCCAGTTTTACTTCTAAGTCCAAGTGAAATGTTATTTTCCCATGGGTTTTTTTTTGGGGGGGGGGAGATTTTTATTGTTTTGTTTGTTTGTTTTGTTGGGTTTTTTTGGTTTGGGGTTTCTTTTATGGAAACTATAGACGTTAGCCTCTCTCTTAACATTTATTTTTTTTTTTTACTACATTTGGAATCATTATCACACAGCTTGGTATTTAATTGTCATCTAAAAATTTTAAGCACAAGTGTTCTTTCTAGCATACAATCATAAATTACTTTATTAAAAAAAGTAATTGTTCCTATTTTCAAGCCAACAATTCCTGGATTTGTACAATACTGATGAGTAAATAAAAATATGAATTGTAAGTGACCAATGAAACATGAAATAAAGAATTTTTGCCAAAACATAAATCAACATAATTTGCATTTGTGCTATGATATGTATCTATTATTTTGAATTGTTATTGAAGGGAAATTAATAAATTTAAATATTTGCTCCAGAAATGGACAAAAATTCTTTAACAACTTGAGATTGCCTGTGATGTATGCACATACCCATGACTTGATGTGGAAGCAGGAGTGGCATCCACTTCCTAAACAACATGCCTCTGGAAACTATGAATTTTGATAAACCATAGTTATAGAAAGGCTTCAGGTCATTTGTTCATAGCGTTGCTATGAGTCATGCTCGGCTTGATGACAATCAACAAAACAACATGACTTGATGAAAGTCTTTTATTTTTCCTTTAAAAACTAAAAGATGTGTAAATATGACACAACCCTGCTTGCTGAAACTGAGGAGGACCTGAAGCACCTGCTGCAGAGTGTCAAGGACTGCAGCCTTCAATATGGATTGAGGGTCAATATCAAGAAGACAAAGATGCTCACCACTGGACCAACTGGAGCATCAGGATGGATGGTGAAGAGGTTGAGATTGTCCACAGCTTTAGTTTGCTTGGCTCCACAGTCAACACTCTTGGCACCAGAAGCTAGGATATTAAAAGATTTATTGCGATGGGAAAGTGTCCTGTTAGGGACCTTTACAAAGTTCTGAAAAGCAACGGTGTCTCTCTGAAGACTAAGGTGCATCTGATAAAAGCCATGGTCTTTGCAATCACTTGTTATGCATCAGAGAGTTGGACAATGAATGACTAAGGAGGATAGAAGGAGAATTGATGCCTTTGAGCTGTAGTGCTGGAGAAGAGTACTGAATATACCATGGACTGCTAAGAAAACAAACAGTCATCCTTGAGAGGGTTAAACCTGGTTGCTTCTTGGAGGCAAGGATTCTGAGGCTTCATCTGACATGCTTTGGTCATGTTGTAAGGAAAGACCAGTCCTTGGAGAGGGACATCATGCTTGGGAGGGTGGAGGGCAGGTGCAGGAGGGGAAGGCCCTCTATGAGGTAGATTGATTCAGTGGGGTAATCTGGTGGTTGTGTCAGAGACAGTGAGATTGGCACAGGACAGAGCAGAGTTTAGGGCTATTGTACCATAGGGTCGCTATGAGTCACAAGCAACTCGGCGGCACGTAACAACAAATATAAAATATATATAAAACAAAATTAAGACATCAGTGAATCACTAAGAGTGGATTTAAATAGCAACTTCTATGGATAAGATATAGAATATTGTTGGCTTCTCTAAAACTTAGCATTCCTTTTAATACTAATCCTTCCTCTTCGTTTAACATGTATGATAATCTTAACCTTATTTTTCTTCTTAATTTTGCCACATAGATATACATAACTGGACTTTAACAGGCTATTTGTTTTTGTTCTTTTGATCAACATTGTGTGTGTAAAATGAAGCCTTATTGTACGTGGCTCTATTTGGTTCATTTTATTTCACTTGCTCATCTTAACATGGACTGACAGTGATTACTAGCAATGGGTCAGAAATAGCAATGACTGCGAAGGTAGCACAGGACCGGTTTGTGATTATTTCTCTTGTACACAGGGTTTCTATGTGTTGGTATCAATTTAATGAAACCTAAACAAAAGTTTTTAAGTCATGAAACATTTGTTTCCAATTTGAGACAATTTTGAGCGGAGTTGTGATGTCAGTTTCAGGACTAAGGTATATCTGATTCAGGCCTTTGTGATCACTTGCTATACATCTGAGAGCTGGGGAGTGAAAAAGGATGACAGAGAAAAATTTATTCCGTTGAGCTCTGGTGTCGGAGAAGAATACTGAATATCCCATGGATGGTCAAAAGAACAACAAACATGTCTTGGAGAGGGTGCAGCAGCTGGAGTGCTTTTTAAAGACGAAAATGATGAGGCTTTGACTCAAATATTTTGGGTATGTGGCTAGGAGGGGCTATTTGGAGAAGGACATGATGCTAGAAAGGGTGAAGGGTCAGCAAAGGAGAGGAAGAACCTCCACAGGTGGATTGATGCAGTGACTGCCACAGTGGACCCTTGTGTGTCAGAATGTGTGAAGACCATCTTAGGACAGAACAAGGTTTAGATCTTAAGGTTACTATGAGTTGTATTTGCCTCAGCAGCACAACAATTAGAAAATAATCACACTTTCTTCTTACATACTCAAGTATTTCAACAAATACTCAAGTATTTCTACAAATTGTTAACACATCTTTTTTAATAACTTAAAATGTTCTCATTTTCCACAAGTTGGTTATTGATGCCTTTGAGCTGTGGTGCTGGAGTATTGAGGGTACCATGGACTGCTAGGAAAACACACAGATTAATCCTGGAAAGGGTTAAACTGAGCAGCTCCTTGGAGGCAAGGATTCTGAGGCTCCATCTAACATACTTTGGACATGTTGTAAGGAGGGACTGGTCCTTGGAGAGGGACATCATGCTTGGTAGAGTGGAGGTCAGGCGAAGGAGAGGAAGGCCCTCTATGAGGTGGATTGATTCAGTGACTGGGATAATTGGGATGGGAGTGTCAGAGACAGTGCGATTGGCACAGGACAGAGCGGAGTTTAGGGCTGTTGTACATAGGGTCGCTATGAGTTGCAAGCGACTCAATGGCACATAACAACAACAACAATAACTCTACAGAATGTTAAAAGGATTAGACAATTCATTAGGGAGTTGGTGGCTTAGAGGTAAGGAGTTGCATTACCAGCCCAAAAGCATGTAGTTCAAATTCACCATCTGCTATTTGGAAGAAAGATGAGTAATCTCCACCTGTGTAATTTACTCCTTTTGAAAATCCACTGGAAGGTCAGCTATGGGTCAGTTCTCACTAGATAGTACTCAAGAACAAAACAACATTATAGAAACAAATCACTTCTGTTGCTTGTTATACTGTTAGGAAAATTTGAAAAATAAAGTTCTTTCCTTTAGTGTTTAATGTGTTAACAAAACCTGTTTGATTTTTCTGCTAATTTTTGAGATTTATGTTACAAAATATGTGCTGGTTAGCAGACTCATTCTCAAATGATAACTCTGCAGACTATTTGGCCTCAATACAATTACTCACAGCTGCAAGCAAGATGTCGCTAAATATGAAACGATATATTTCATTTTCTTTTGCATACTGTTAACTGCCCCCTTCAAAGTCATAGGCAAAAACATACCAAGTACTAACTCAGGGGGAAAAAAACCTCCTTGGATTTTATGTACATTGTTCTTTTGTGCCTTATACAATGGACACTCTTGTGTGCCTCTCTAAATACTGCTTTAAACATGGTGTTTGCCTTATTTGCATATTTTATATATTTATCTGATAAGTAATATTATAGAGAGCTCAGGTGGCCTACTGGTAAGAAGCTGTGCTGCAATCCCCAAAGCGTGTGGTTCAAGACCACAAACTGCTTCTTGGGAGAAGGATGGGCAATCTCCTCCTGTGCGATTAACTGCCTCTAAAAACCCACTTGAAGGTTAGCCATGAGTCTGTTCCAGCTCTGTGGGTACACAACGATGTGCATTTACCTTGATTAAGTAAATCTTGTTGTACTGTCAAGTCTGAACCGACCCATGGCTGACCATCTGGTGGGTTTTCAGAGGCAGTTAATCCCTTGTGAGGAGATTACTCATACTTCTCCCATGAAGCATCTGGTGGATTCCAACCACTTGCCTTCTGGATTTCAATGCAGCTTCTTGCCACTGGGCCAACTCAAGTTATAAAAATAATTGAACTTCTTGTTGTTGTTAGGTGCCATTGAGTTGTGTTGAACTCATAGCAACCTCATAGATAGCAGATCTAAACTCTGTCCTATTCCGTGTCATCTTCATTATTTCTGACACACTTGAACCCATTACTGAAGTCACTGTATCAATCCAAAGCTGAGAATCTTCCTTTCTTTCGCCGACACTCCACTTTTCCCAGCATGATGTCCCTTTCCAAAGGAACAGCTTCTTCTAACCATATGGTCAAAGTGTGTAGAATAGAATTTGACATTTTTGCCTCCAAGCAGCCTTGTGGCTGCACTTTCTCCAAGACGTATTTGTTTGTTCTTTAGGCAGTCCATGGAATATCCACTGTTCTCCAAGACCACAGCTCAAAGACATAAATTCTCCTTGTATCATTCTTATTTTATGGAGTTTAGATGTGTAACAAATGATTGGAAAGATCATGGCCTGGATCAGGCACACTTTAGTCTTCATACTGACATCGTTGTTCCTCAGTTACTTGGAGAAGTCCTTGAGAGCTGACTTGCCAATGCAATACATCTCCTGATCGCCTGGGTGCTGGTACCAATGATATTGATTCTGGATCCAAATAAATTGAAATTGGTGAGAGATAATTTTAATCTTCCCTCCCCCCATTTATCATTATTTTGCTTGTTCGTCCTTTGGTGAGAATCTTTGTTTTCTTAGAGTTGAGATGTAATCCATATTGAAGGTTATAGTCTTTGAGCTTAAGTTTGTACTGTTTAAAACTGGACTTAATGTACTTTGTAAAAAAAGAATCTCTTAATATGTAAAATAGTTTGGAATTATATGTATGAAAAAAGCCACACCTTCTTACACACTGTATCTCTTTGAAGCTTTCAAAATTGCCTTATGCATAAAATTACTAATCTGCCTTAAATGTGTTGGAATTAATTAACAATTAAAATGGTATTGAAATACGTGGAAATTTTAAATTAGAAAACTTAAAGTTAAGAATATCTCAGCATTTCTATAACGAAAAGAACTGATGAAAGAATTCAAGGGTCAGTTACTATTAAAGAGGGACAGGATGCTTGGAAAGGTAGAGAGTCAGTGAAGGGGAGGAAGACCTTTGACCAGGTGGATTAATACAGTGATAGTTGCAATGGGCTCTAATGTTTCAGGAATATGAGGATGACACAGGATAGGACAGAGCTCAGATCTGTAGTACGTAGGGTTGCTATGGGTTGTACGCGAAAGCCCCTAGCAAAACAACAACATGGACAAAATACGAACAGCATAGGATATATTGAAAAAATGTTGTCACGATATTAATAAGAATTAGTGTAATGTACAGCCATTTCAAGAAGCAGTATATGATTAAGATATGATGATGCAGAAGCAGAAAGTTCAATAAGCATTGTAGGTGTTGAATAAAATAAGGTCCCTAAGAAATGAGAGAATGTAAGTAGAGAAATGTCACCAAATATTTAACTGTAGTGGGGCGCATTCTGATTTGCTAGGGAATTTAGAATACTTCTGGCTTGTCAGTCTATCAGAAGAGTTCTGTATTTGAGCACATTCCAAAGAAAGATCATGCAATAGAATGCAGACACTATTTACCTGTATCATTAACGTGAGGTGAAAGTTTAATTTAGGTGAAGATGACACAGAGAGAGTTACAGTCGTATAGGAAGAGTTAAGTGACAGAAACTAGAAATTCACAGAGGACATACAATAAGGACGTAGAATACCATCATGCTCTGTGTTAGATGGCCCTTGGCTGAGTACCTTCTTGCATTCATTTTTGTATTATCTTTCTTTCTTGTCTTTTTGATGCAGTTTATATTTGACAAATGTTACTGCTCCCTCTTGGTTGATTGGTATTTATAGAAATGTTGCTGTTGTTAACTACCTTTACACTGATTATAATCCACATTGACCCTAAAGTAGATCTGAACCCTGTCCTGTCCTATGCTATTCTCACAACTTAACATACTTGAACCTATTGGTGCAGTCAGTCACTGCGTCAGTCCATGTGGTTGAAGGTCGTCTTCTCTTTCAAAAAGATTCTCTGCCTCTCCAAACATGATGCCCCTCTCCAAGGAGCAGCCTCTCCTCAAAATATTCCCAAGTATCTGCAATGAAGCTTTATCCCCTTTGTCTCCAAGGAGCACTCTTACAGCACCTAACTCGTGTCATGTCTGTCTGTCCTTTTGTCAATGCACAGGATATTCAGCACTCTTCTCCCACACCAGAGCTCAAAGACATCAGAACTAATTTCAGTTTAAGTTAAGAGAAGGTTGGCAATCAACAAGCTGTAGGGGTCATCTTGCCTGCTTAATTTCATTTTCTTTCTTTCCAAAACTCCTTAATGGACACTACTTCTAGGAACAGTTAAAGTAGTTTAACAGAAAGGATACTATATCCAAATTAGATTTTCTATTTTAAGTGGTTGTATAAAATACCAAAATAACGAAATAAATAAAAGAGTAGTTTTTTTTCTAAAGACAACATAACTGAAGTATCATTGCCAACACTAAATGGCTTCTCTGAGAAAAGTATTTCTTCCAGAGGATTGAGTTGTGCAGAAATTGAGAAATTTGGCTTGGTTGAGTTTCTTTTATTATGCACTGGGAAAATGGGGAGGAGAACATGGGATATTGGTAATATATATATTATATCAAGTATATTACCAGCTGAAATAACAATCTTTTTCTCAAGAGCTACAATAGTTTAATATATTTAACACTAAATATGAGATGAGAATATTGTGAGTACTAATTCTTGTTGCAGACAGTACATTTTAACTATGATAAAATAATTATTTTTGTCACATTCTGCTCTTCAAAAATAATATTCTTCTCTTTATTCACCTGAACTCAGTATACATCTCTTACTTAATTTTTTGGGTTTTTTATTATTTTTTAAAATATTTTCATTGATTTTCATATAGTAATACCTTTACAATATGTTTCGTTCATATACATTTTTCTCCTACTAGTTTATTTAAAAAATTCAAATTTACAAAAATACAAATTTGAACAAATTCTTTCCATTTCCCTCACCACCCCACGCATCAAATTGTACAACCCAAAGATAATCCCCCTTCCCTCTGCACATCCACATCCCTCTGCTTCAAACCCCTCCCACCCCTCCTGAATCCTTATACTCATTCTATAATAATGGTTTTATACAATATTTATCCTTATGGTACTGAGTTAGTTCACTTTGCTTAAAGCTCTCCAGTCCCTCCCAACTTAGGTAATAATTTACAAAGTTATTGCTCCTGTGTGCTGCATAGTATTCCATTGTGTGAATGTACCATAATTTCTCAATCTATTCGTTAGTGGTTGGACATTTAGTCTGTTTCCATTGTGTTGTGATGGTGAATAATGCTGCTGTGAACATTCACTACTTAGAATATGCCCTGAGAATATGAGAACTGATGCACAAACTGAGATTTGTACATCAATGTTCATCTTTTACTCATTTGAAAGGTTTTTACTAGAATGAGTTGTTCTTTACATGTAAATTGACAATTTTTTTGTTGATAAATGACATCAACTTGATTAATATTCTGAAAAGCTGTGTATTTTATTTTCTTGTGTATCAGCAAATCTGATCCACCTGGCAAATTGTTACAATACATTGCATGGTTCAAAATCAAGAAGGGTGTACACCAGGGATTTGTACTATCTCCATGCCTTTTCAATCAATGTGTGAAACAGATCAGCTGGAGGCTGGGCTCTATAAGAAGAAATGTGGTATCTGGATTAGAGGAAAACTCATCAACAACCTATGTCACAGAGAACACAACCTTGCTCGCTGAAACTGAGGAGGACCTAAATAGATTGCTGCAGAAGGTTAAGAACTACAGACTTCAATATGGATTGAAGCTCGTCAAGAAAACAAAGATTCTCATCACTGGGCCAATTGGCAGCACCATGATAAAGAGTGAAGAGACTGAGATTGTTAACAATTTCAGTTTGCTTGGCTCCACAATCATCATTATTCATACCAGCAGCCAAGAAATCAAAAGACAAATTGTATTGGGAAAGTCTGCTGTCAGGGACCTCTCCAAAGTACTGAAGAACAATAATATCAGTCCAGAGACTAAGGTGCTCCTAATCCAGGCCATGGCCTTGGCAATTATTTGCTATGCATCAGAAAGCTAGTAAATGACTAGGCATGTAATAGGGAGAATCCATGCCTTTGAACTGTGGTGCTGGAGAAGATTATTGAATATACTATGGACTTCTAGGAGAACAAACAGATTCATCATGAAGAGGGTGAAACCAGTCTACTCCTTGGAGGCAAGGATTCTGAAGCTTCATCTGATGTACTTTGGACAGGTTGCAAGGAGTGATCAGTCTTTGGAAAGGGACATCATGCTTGGAAAGGGGGAGGGACAGTGCAAGGGAGGAAGACCTTTGATGAGATGGATTGCCTCAGTGTCTGGGGAGAATGGGGGTAAATGTGTCAGAGACGGTGTGGTTGGCTTAGGATAGAGCAGTGTTCAGAGCTGTTGTATATACGGTTGCTGAGTTACAAATGGCTTGATGGCCCATAGCAACAGCAACAAGATAAAATTAAAGATTCACACTTTAAAGAATTAGCAAAATATTTTGTAATTCATAAATGTTGGATTAGCAATAATAATCTTAATAATTCCAGGTGCTAAAGATAAAGGGCTAGGGTAATCAATTTATATTCATCAACACTACAAGTTTATGGTACAAAAAGGATCCTGATCTTCAGTCATCAAATCTTCATTCTTAACAGGGATAGAAGCCCCAGAAGAATGTTATTGTTATGTTTTGGAGACTTAAAAGGAATTCCACTGTTCCATCTTCCAGTATATGGTTAGTCAGAAGACTCAGGGAAGTCTGGAAAAAATCTTGTTTTATTTGGAGTCAGCAAAGGAAAGGAAGACCACCTATGAGATGAATTGATACAGTGTCTTCAGCAAGGGGATTTATTGTGATAGAAATAAGGAGGATGGCACAGGTTAGGACAGGATTTAGGTCAGGTGTTCATAGGGCCCATCGATATGAGTCATACTTGACTCAATGGCACCTAACAACAACAACAACAACGTGACAGCTGTAAATTATTGACTTATTACTGAAAACAAAAGAATATTTGAGGATAATATCCATGCAATATTAAAATATATGTATGTGCCTTTATATTTTAAATATTTGTATTAAGATTTTACTAAAAAGCTACATTTAACATTTCTAATATTTTTTTCAGTGACATTTAATGAGAAGTCTTACACAAAGCAACTCTGAGAAATTATTTTGAGAAGCCCTTGAGTTCTTTATCAGGTTGCTTTGTATAGAAAAGAGAGTTGGAAGCTACTGACATTTCAAGAACCATAACTCTCAGTAATATGCACACTACTTTTTATGGGTTTTTTGTGTGTATACACACGCACATACTCACACATGGACACACATACATATATGCATACATAATTTATTTCAAAGTAAAATAACAATGCTAATGTAATAATTTTAACACCCAAGACAGAAACTCGATTTTCCACTGCACTCATTGTTGCTTTAGAAGCATCACCCTGACTTAGAGTCTGTTGCAATATATTCTATTCTAGTGATGCTCCCTCATTTCATGTCTCAGCAAATCTGATTGACATGAGAAAGTGAAGGAGTCAAGGCTGTCAGGATTCATTTGTCAACATGTATTGAATATAATCAGTCAACTACCTCTGACTCTTCCTAACTGCACTATCATTTACTGCAGAGCACAACCATTTATCATGAGATGTTTCATAAAATTTCGTGATGGAATAAAAATTAGCTATAGATGTCACTTTCCTAATAAAAATATTAAATCGTTCCTAAAGAAATAAGGTTAATATAACTTCTTAGTGAATCTATCTTAGTCCTTTGATTTCCACATAGCTTATTTCTTATTCCATAACTTTGATAGGCTTCATTTTGAGGTTCTCCTATTTCATAGATGCTCCGCTCATTACCACTTAGTTGATTCTAACTCACAACGACCCTCCATTGCATTTCTAAACTTAGTGAAAGGGAGTCTTCTCCTGTTTCTAGGATATGTTTGATTTAGAGCTGCGGGAGATTTGCAGTCTTTTGTTTAGTAGTGTAACATACTATAAACTAAGCTCCATATATCTTAGTAGGGTAAAGGAACTTTGGGGGCATAGCACACAGTTTGAATCCCCCAGCTACTTCACAGGAGGAAAATGGGAAATCTCCTTTATTTGCAGTCTTGGAATCCCAGTGGAGGAACTCTATGAATTGGCATCAACTTCATCAATGGATAGGAGTAGAGTAGAAAATCCAAGAGACACCATATAAATATTTGTTCAGCTGAATGTAACCCTACTTCCCTATTGCTTTTCACATTGGGATAACCACTAAAATAGATGTGAATTATTTGCAATGGGTGTGTATCCATATATGTGCAATTATCGTCTAAGTTTTCAGTCTCTTTTTACATAAAAATGCTAAGAACTGGCTTATAAATGAAAATAACATAAGGTATATTGCTTAAAAGTAAATGAAACCATGTGAAAGATATAGAAAAATGAGCATTTAGTCACTTTGGTTAAGCAACCACAAATCATAAAGCAAATTTTACTTCCAGATGTAATGATAAAAGCACACATTATGTGGAGTAGTATTTGGATGATGGTGAGTGCCAAACATGCACGTGCAAATATGATTACTGAAAAGAATTCCATTTTTATTCACTGAATGTGTTTATTAGAAAGTGGGTGAGGGATTGAGGATATAAATAAAAAACAATTGCTGTCAAGTCAATTGTGATTCATTTCCAGCCCCTGCATGTAGAATAAAACATGATTAAAATAAAACCCCAAACCCAGTGCAGGCTGATCTGCTCTGATTCATAGTCACCCTCTCTATTTGTCTTCTAACACTGCAGGTCTTTATGGGAGGATATTGGCAATCTTTCTCCTTTGGAGCACTTGGTAGATTCAGACCACTGACATTTTTGTTAGTATCCCTGTGTGGTGCCCATTAAATGGACCAAGGTTCCTTAGAACCATTTCCTAGGGTTTGCCAGGATGTGGCCGCTAATGAATTCCTAAGACATTTCTTCTCAAGGACTTCTGGGGTTCAATCCACCAATCCTAGGTTAGTATTATAGCTCTTAATCATTTGCACCATTCAAAGACTTCAGCAAGAAAGATAGTTCATAGATTCAGAACAATCAAATATTCCTCCAACTGTATAAGCTTTGGTGGCCTAATGGTAAAGGACACACAGTTGGAATCAACTAACTGCTTCACAGAGAAAGATTAACAATCTCCTCCCCTGTTATTAAACTGCCTCTAAAAATCTGCTGGAGGGTTTGCTGAGACTCAGTTCCGACTCTGCACACAACAACAATACAAATATATAAATTAATTATATAGTATTTGACAACAACATGGGTTGGACACTTCTTCATGAACAGTCATGAGTTACAGCTCTCCATCATCACCACCTCACCCCTGTTAGTACAATAATACAAAGGAGAAAGGAATGAGAGGTTCCCAGCATCCTATCCCTTTGAGTTTCTACTCTAGTCACTGGGATATGTGCTTGCAATATTCAATTCTCCATGTTTGGCAATAGTCAATCATGGTGTTGTGAGACTAATGTTTAGTAAATAAGCTAAAAAGATTGACTCCTAATTAAAAGTTAAATAGTTTAGAGAACTGTACAGAATATAGCTTATTTGATGGGGAAAAAATAAAAGGAAATAAGGAATCTTGGTAGTCTTACATCTCTGGCTTTCTTAAGAGGTTCTTCTCTCATCATACATAAAAGTAGTATAAGCTTCAAGAACATTCCTCAACAACCCTCCCATTTATTGTTAATTTAGAAGAGGTTGTGGTACTAGGGATATTATAGCTAATGTTAGATGGATCTTGGCAGGAAGCAGAGAATACCAGAAGAATGTCTATCTGTGCTTCATTGACTCTGCAAAGGTTTTTGACTCTGTGGATCACAACAAGCTGTGGCTGACTCTGAGAAGAATGAGAATCCCAGAACATTTGATTGTGCTAATGTGAAACCTATACTTGGACTAAGAGACAGTCATCAAAACAGAGTAAGGAGACATTACATGGTTCAAAATCAAGAAGGGGCTCCATCAGGGATGTATTTTGTCTCTATACCTTTTCAATCTGTATGCAGAACAGATCATCAGAGACAGTGCGCTGTAGGAGGAGGAATGTGGCATTAGGATTGGTGGAAGATTCATTAACAACCTGCGTTATGCAGATGACACAACCACCGTGCTTGCTGAAACTGAGGAGGACCTGAAGCACTTGCTGCAGAAGGTTAAGGACTGCAGCCTCCTATATGGATTGAGCACAACATCAAGAAAACAAAGATTCTCATCACTGGGCGAATTGGCAGCATCAGTATGAGTGGTGAAGAGACTGAGATAGTTAACAATTTTAGTTTACTTGGCTCCACAGTCAACACTCTTGGTAACAACAGTCAGGAAATCAAGAGATGAATTGCATTGGGAAAGTCGGCTGTGAGGGACCTCTCAAGAGTACTGAAGAGCAGCAACATCAGGCTGGAGACTAAGGTGCACCTGATCCAGGTTATAGTCTTCGCAATTACGTGCTATGCATTAGAGAGTTGGACAGTGAATAGGGATGATAGAAAGAGAATTGATGCCTTTGAGCTGTGGTGCTGGAGAAGAGTGTTGAATATACCATGGGCTGTTACTGAAAAGATTGAAATTAAAATAGTCCCTATAGTTCTCAGCTGAATTAAACTCAGGTTTCTATAGTTCTCAGCTAAGTTAAACTCAGGAATTTTTCCATTGTCCCTGGTAGAGCCCCACACCCAGCTGTATCCAAGGCAACAGTATTTCAAGAATGGCTAGCAGAAGGGCAGAGCAAACAAGCAGAGATTGTTTCTCAACTGATAACCCATGTGCCTTTGTTTCCCGACTGATAACCAATGTATCTTGTGCTTTTCCACTGCCCTGGAATTTGAACTCATTGTATACTTAAGAATTTGTGAACTGCTACATGTGCTACGTGACTGCCACAAGTGCTACGTGCAAAAATGCTGTGTAAACCCTGAGCGAACACTGAACCAATGAATTCAAACTGTGCTTTCATCACCCAATGAGAAGCTGATACCCAGTTGTATTCCCCTAAAGTGTATTAAAAAACCCAACTTTGTCTGCTCGCTGTCGGCTCCTCTATCTCTTGCCAGAGATAAGAGTCGGCCAGGAGCTCTGCAATAAACCTCTTATCTCTTGCTGTTGCATCAAGCCGGTGTCTTGGAGTCTTGGGTCTTCGCCATCCACTCGGGACAGAACAGGACCAGCGGTTCGGGGGTCCTTCATTACGAGAACAACAGGTTTGTCCTGGAGAAGGTGAAGCCTGAAATCTCCTTGGAGTCAAGGATTCTGAAGCTTCGTCTGACATACTTTGGGCATGCTGCAAGGAGGGACTGGTCCTTGGAGAGGGACATCATGTTTGGCAGAGTGGAGGGACGGTGCAGGAGAGGAAGAGCCTCAATGAGATGGATCAATTCTGTCACTGGAGTGGTGGGAATGAGTGCGTTTGAGACAGTGAGGTTGGCACAGTATAGAACGGTATTTAGGGCTCTTGTACATAGGGTCGCTATGAGTCACAGGTGACTTGATGGCACATAACAACAACAATAACAACATGTTCTTTAACTACCAGTTTGGACTATCCTTCTCTGTTAGCGGACCTCATTGTTTTTAATTCACCCCAGCTGAGGCACATTTTTAACTTTTCTTTAAGGCTTAAATACAGAGTAAATGTTGTTGTTATTGTTGTTGCTGTGACTCATAACTAACCCTTCTGCAGGTTTCGAGGCAGTAAATCACTTTGGAAGAGATTTCCTGTCTCTCTTCCATGGAAGATTTTAGCTGTGTGACTTTGGGACTCCTTAGCAGAATTCTGTGAGAACATTCAGGACAGCATCAGTTTGCTGCAATATATCAATGGTATGCCATCAATTCCTGGGGCCTTGTTTTTTGCCAATTCTTTCGGCCTCTTCGTCTAGATGTACCTTTTGCATACGCACAATTAAGTATAATGGTATTCCCACTCTTCTCAATGTCAGCCATAACTTGCTATGATTCACACAGTTGAATGCCTTTGCATAGTCAATAAAGTATAGAAATTCTTTTGTATTCTTTACTTTCATCCAGGAGCCATCTGGCTTTAGCAACAACATCCCTGGTACTAAAGCCACTTCTAAATCCTGCTTGAACTTCTGGCATTTCCCTATTGATATACTATTCTAACCATTTAAAAAATGATCTTCAATAATATTTCGCTTGCATGTGACTTTAATGACATTGTTTGATAGTGTCCACATTCTGCTGGATTACCTTTCTTGGGAATACAAACAAATATGGATCTCTTCCAGTCAGTTGGCCTCCAAATTTCCTGCAATAGACTGGTGAGTGTATCTGTGGAAAGTCACTGGAGAAGCTCAATATCAGCTGAGAAAACTAGAACAAGAGGCTGCTGTGTGAACAGAGCAAGGGTATACTTCATAGTTTCAAATTAAGAAAGATGTGCATCAGGGTTTTATCCTCCCTCCATACCTATTCAATTGTATGCTGAGTATATTATTCAAGCAGCTAGAATCTATGAAGAAGAATGTGGTATCACAATCAGAGGGAAACTTATCAATAACTTGCTTTATGCAGATAATAAAAACTTGCTTGTTAAAAGTGAGGTGGACTTGAAGTACTTATTGCAAAATATCAAAGAATACAGCCTTCAATAAGGATTGCACTCAACATCAAGAAAACAAAAATTCTCACCACTGGATTGAGGGGCAACATCATGATGTTGTTGTTGTTGTTATGTGCCCTTGAGTCGCCTGTGACTCAGAGTGACCCTTTGTACAAGAGCCCTAAGCTCTGCCCTATCCTGAGCCAATCTCACTCTCTCCGACACAACTACCCCCCCTACCCCCATTACCCCAGTCACTGATGATAGATGGAGAAAAGATTAAACTTGTCAATGATTTCATCTTCCTTGATCCCATAATTAACACCCTTGTGTCCATCAGCCAAGAAATCAAGAGATGCACTGCACTGGGAAAGTCGGCAATCAAGAACCTCTCAACTTACTGAGGAACAGTCGTATCAGTATGCTGACTAAGGTATGTCTGATTCAGGCTACGGTCTTTACAATCACTTGTTATGCATCTGAGAGCTGAAGAATGAGTAAGATTGACAGAAGAAGAACTAATGCCTTTGAGCTGTGGTATTGGAGGATAGTACTGAATATCCCATGGAATGCCAAAAGAACAAATGAGCATGTCTTGGAGAAAGTGCAGCCAGAGTGCTTTTTGGAGGCATGTTGCTGAAAACTGCACTGTGCATCAATCAGTGAGAATAGAGAACCCTGCCTCTACCTGCAGAAGAAATACTCTAGTTTCACTTGTCAGAATTCTCCTTGAATCCTCTGTTACCCCAGAAAAAAAGGAAACTTCAGGGCTGTGGTTTGATTTGGTGACTGGTGCAAACCTGTAATTCATAAAGATAAATAGTTTATAAATGAATGTGAATGAAAAATTTTCTTCTGCTTAGGCATTTTCTAACTGGTTGACACTAAAATTGGTGCATATGGATCCAACTGAAAATTCAAAGACTGTCTAAAATTCAATCTCAGGAAACAGACAAAATGCAGTAAATGCATAAACTAGAAACCTGTAAGGTGATATGAAGTAAAACATTCTGTAATAAGCACTAAAAGATTAATAATTTTTTTTTCCAAGGAGTCTAACTTGGGGTTTACTTGAATTGTAGAGAAGATAAAAAAGCAAAATATACAGTAAAAGTTTGAGCGAAAGAATTCCAAGGCTAACAAGGATGAATACAATTAACATTGGAATCACATGCCATTTTCATGTAATTTCCTGAAATCATATTCATTACAATTGATCTATTTGTGCCACCAAGGAAGAATATTAACTGCTTGGTAAGTTATCCCTTTCTGATTCCATAATCATCATTTGTAATGGATTATTTCAACCAGCGAAATTCAGACCACCCTGGAGGTCATAGAAAATTACAGTTGCATCTACCTCCCCTGAGTCATTTTAGCAGCTAAGTTGCTACCCAGGGAATGACATTTTTATGTTCCATTAGCGATAAGTGTTATTTTTATACTGCTCATGACCATTTCTCACTCTGTTGATACTGTGCATTTATCTACCCCTGTTCCAATTATTCCCAATTGTAAGAACTATGTAGCATATCTCAGGAGTTCAAAGGTGGTTGTAGAGTGAACAGAGGGCAATGTGTGGGCTGTGGACTCAGATGAATGAACTAATATTCTCATTGGCATTTACTATTATCTAGTGCCCACTTTGAACATAGAATTTATGTAGAAGTCAGTGTCTCATTTCAGTTCTCAACATAATTCACATTTTCTAGTTTAGTTAGAAATTTAATTTTAAATACAGGATTATCCAAAAGTGTAAACAATCATGTTATGATGTTATGATTGACTTATCTAACCCTAAAAGTATGTATAGGAATCTTGGAAGTTTTATCTTAGGATGTTTTTGTTGTTATGTGCCTTCGAGTTGCGTGCAACTCATAGCAACCCTGTGTACAAGAGGACATAATCTTATACAATAACAAAATTTTCATTACTCTGTGAATGAGGCCCTATCAGTGTAAGGTATATCTTCAAATCAAATCACTTGTGAAATACAGGGAACAAAAACATAGAAATAAGAATATAAATATTGGTAAAGACAGGATCTATCTGCTAATTACAGAGGTAGATTATAGTCCAGAAACTCCAGAGATTGCCAGGCTGAGGATGTTGACAAGCTATTAAAAGGGGATAATGTCAGAAAGTTGTCATACGAACAAAGAAAGTGAAAACTACATGGTTCAGAATCAAGAAAGGAGTATGTCAAGGATGTGTCCTTTCTCCATTCCTATTTTGATCTGTATGTGGAACAGATCGCCCAGGAGGCTGGAACCTATGAAGAACAATGTGGCATCAAGATTGGAAGAATACTCATCAATATTCTGCGTTAGACAGATAATACAACCTTACTTGCCAGAACTTTGGAGGACTTGAAACAGTTTCTGCAAAAGGTCAAAGACTTCAGTCTTCAATATGGGCTGCATCTCACCATCAAGAAAACAAAGATTCTCATCTCCAGGCCAATTATCAGCATCAGGACAAATGGAGAAAAGATTGAGGTTGTTAACAATTTCATCTTGCTTGGATCCACAATCAAAACTTTTGGCATCAGGAGTCAAGAAATCAAAAGATGAGTTGATTTAGTAAAATGTGCTATCAGGACCCCCTTCAGAACACTGAGGAGGAAAAGTGTCTGTCTAGAAACCAAGATGTAACTGACCCAGGCTAATTTAGAACAAGTGTTTGCTCTGCAAATGAGGCCTGGATAATGGTTAAGGATGATGGATGGAGAATCAGTGCCTTTAGATTGTAGTTTTGGAGTATCTAACATAGACTAGGTATCGAAGGTGGACTGCCAAGAGAACAAACAGTTCTATCTTGGAGAGAGTGAAAGCAGGTTGCTCTTTGGAGGCAATGATCTAGGAACTTCATTTCACATACTTTGGGCAAGTTGCTATGAATCCTTGGAGAAGGGCATCATAATTAGTGGGATGGTAGAGGAACAGTGCAAGAAAGGGAGATCCTGGTTGAGAGGAATTGGCACAGTGACTGTGGAAATGGGGGCAGGTATGTCAGAAATGTTGAGACTGCCTCAGGATAGGGCAGAGTTCATAGCTATTGTTTATAGGGTTGCTATGAGTCATTGTCTACTCAAGGACACATAAGAACAATGATAACAATCTCTGGAGAGGAAGCTTTTAGAGGTTGCCTTCAGGGAATTCCTCTGCTAACTAACCTAGAGGTGGTTCAAATCCACTTCTAGCTTCTGGGGGGGGGGGAATGGACAATCTTCTTGTGTAAATGAGAGTGTCTGTGAAACAGAGGAAGCTCTTCAATGAGTGGTTACAAATATGGGGCTCACACAGTGTTTTCTTCTGTTGCATCTAGAATCTTTCTGAACTGGAGCCAACCAAAGGCATCTAACACCAATAACAACAGCAAGGAAAGAATAAATAGAAAAAGACTCCCTCTGAAGTGTGTAGTCTGAGTCTTGTATTCTGAAAAAAACAAAAAAAATTCTAAAGCTACTAATTTGTGGCATTTCTGTTATACCTGCAATCAGTAACGTAAAAAAGGGGGTATTCACCCCAAAAGTATTCTGAAACAAGGATAAAGATGTTTACAATAAGGCAAAGATTATAGTATTTAGAATTTAAACAAAATGAACGTAAATTTATTAAGCATGTACAATAGCGTACAGTGACTCTCATTTAGATATATAACTGCTGTGGTAGGATTACAGACGATGTCTTATTAAACTTCATTTGAAAGAAGCATTTAATAAAGTAAGCTTACAATGTTGTTGTTGTTAGGTGCAGTCGAGTCATAGACGACTCAAAAACAGCGTCAATTAAGAACATACAAAATCTGTGACATTAAAATATAGCCACGATTGACACTGGTAAATAGAAGAGGATCTGGCCCAAATCCTGATTATTCCACTTTCAGCTGCATGTTCTACTTTTTAACCAAATGACTGAAGTAATTGGAAGAAATATCTCAGTCACAAAAAGACAAATACCACATAATGCCACTGTTACAAAAGAGGACTGAGACAGGGGTCAGAGAGGAGAGTGAGAAAGATGAGATAAATCATGTATACTGAATAGAAACAGATGAGGGGGAGAACTGTTTAAAAGGGTTATGTGATTAGATATTATTCTCATGACAGGATTCCAGAACAAAGGTGGCATAGTGAAGTGGACTTGGGGGTAGGGATTGAATAACAATGAAAGAATTTTTTTTCTTTTACTTTTCAAAAAGAAAAGTGAATTGTGGGAGGGGGAGGCAGGGAGAAAAGTACAACAATGAATGAATGGAAATGCAAAGTCTCTGTAAACTATCATGGAAATAAATTAATAAAAAATGTGGCTAAAAATACAAACCAATGCATTACATAAAATACACAAAGGCCCTGAGTATTTTTTTTTAAAAGTTAAAATTAAGCACATACTCAACATTTTCCAAGCTGGAAAAATGAAAGGAAAAACCCTAAGTATCATGAGGTAGTAGTGAAAGATCTATGGACCAGATAGTTAATGACACAGAATCTAGGAAAGAAAGTTAAGAAGAAAGAATAGCACATTAGAAAGAATTATTCCACATCAACAACTGCAGAAAGTAGAGTACGCTCAAGAATCAGTGGTACTGAAGGACAAAATCTAAATTTCACTTATGGTTGTTGTTGTTATGTGCCATCGAGTTGCTTGCGACTCATAGCGACCCTATGTACAAGAGCAGGGATAAAAAAAGATGCAGACAATGATGTTGTTTCAATATAAATGTTTCAACAAGAAGATGTAGCACTGAAAGAGGTCATTCATCAATGCCAAGGATTTAGAAGACTTACGTGGCCAATCAACTGGAAGAGATCATTTCCCATTTCAAACAAAAAGAGGCTCCAGTCACAAAGTTGAAGAGGATAGCCACTAATAAATGTTGGAGAAGATGTACAGAGATAGGAACTGATATACACTATTTGGGGATTGTAAAATGGTACAACCTCTCAGGAAGACAGTTTGGAGTTGAGGGGACAGCATAAACCCCATTTTTTATAAACCCCCATTAATACCAGAAGCAGAAGCGGGCCATAAAAATTCTTAGCTTAAGGCAAAGACAAATGCCCCCGGTAAAGTCTTATCCGTCCTTGCAAAGTAAAGAATTAACTAGTGTCTACGTGACACAAAAAGAGTAAAGGCGGGCAAAGTAGTCAGCCCTTCAAAAGCCGACCCTCATGACTGATCCCCTGACCCACCAACCACGATCTCAGTCTCCCCGCCCCGACAGTAGCACCCAGGAAAGTCATAAATGCAACTGGGGGCGGGTACTTGGGGCTTTTCCCCTCACCACCTTCCTACTGAGGGAGAAAGTCTCCACTTGTGGATACTCTGGAATAAAGTGCTTATTTGTATTTACAAATGTGTGTATTATTCTTTTGAGGGGCATTTTGTGTGCAGAACAGAGTTTCCTCAGAAATCTGAACATAGAAATTCCATACAACCCAACTATTCCACTACCTGGAATATACCCTGAGAGAATGAGAACTGAAGCACAAACAGAGACTTACACATCAATGAAATCTTTAATAAAGTAGATTTCAGAATGTAAACCAGCATAAAAATTAAGGAAGGACATTACATACTGATTAAATGCATAATAGATCAAGAAGACATAACCTTTGTCAACATGTATGCACCAAATGATAGACCTGCAAAATGCAGAAATGACAGTTAACAGAGTTGAAGAGAGAAATAGCACAATAATAGTGGTAAGAGACTTAAACAAACCACTATCACAAAAATATAGGTCAACTCAAATGAAACTCAACATACCGGTCTAAGCTGTACAATCAGTCAACTTGACCTTGTGGAAGTATTCAGGCTAATGCACACAACTAAAACTAAACTCATTTTATTCTCAAGTACACATGGTACCTCCTCCAGAATTGGTCATATATTAGGACACAAAGCAAGCCTCAGTATATTAAAAAACATTGAAAAAAAACACCAAGTATCTTCTCAGATCACAATGCCATAAAAATAGAAATTAAGCTCAGGAGAGTAAAGCTTACACAACCATCCATGTGGAAGGAAACTAAATAACTCTCTGCTAGAGCAAGATTGGGTTATAAAAGAAATAAAGAATGATTTTTATAATTTTTAAATTTTTTTTTAAGAAAAAAGTTCCTTGAAACAAATGTTAATGAAAATACAACTTACCAAAACTTCTCGGACACAGCTAAGGCAGTCCTCAGGGGAAAGTTTATAGCAGTAAGTACACACATAAAGAAGGGAAGAAGAATTAATGATTTAACTCAACACTTTCAGCAAATAGATAAAGAACAACAATCTAATCTTCTAGCCTCTAGAAGAAAAACACATTCTTTAGAAGTGAGAAAACCATAAATTTTGTCACTTACTTTGGAAATGTCACTATTAGGTCCTTATAGAAGAACATCATGCTGTTGTTTTGTTGTTGTTATGTACCATCTAGTCACTTGCAACTCATAGTGACCCGAAGTACAGAAGCCCTAAACTCTGCTCTGTCCTGTGCAAATCTCATGGTATCAGACACACCCACCCCAATTGCCCCATTCACTGAATTAATACACCTCATAAATGATCTTCCCTTCCTGAGCTGTCCCTTCACCCTCCCAAGCATGATGTCCCTCTCCAAGGACTGGTCTCTCCTTGCAACATGTCCAAAGTATGTCAGACGGAGCCTCAGAATCCTTGCCTTCAAGGAGCAGCCCGGTTTAACCCTCTCCAGGCTGAACTTATTTTCTTAGCAGTCCATGGTACCTTCAATACTCTTCTCCAGGACCACAGCTCAAAGATATCATTTCTCCTTCTATCCTCCCTAGTCATTGTCCAATTCTCTGATACATAACAAGTGATTGCAAAGAACATGGCCTGGATCTGGCACACCATAGTCTCCAGAGTGATACCATTGCTCTTCAGTACTTTGGAAAGGTCACCACTGCAGACTTTCCCATCATAATATGTCTTTTAATTCCCTGACTGCTGGTGCCAAGAGTGTTGATTGTGGAGCCAAGCAAACAAAAACTGAACAATCTCAATCTCTTCACCATCCATCCTGATGCTGTGAATATGTCCAGTGGTGAGAATCTTTGTCTTCTTGACATTGAGCCTCAATCCATATTGAACGCTGCAGTCCTTGACCCTCTGCAGCAAGCGCTTCAGGTCCTCCTCAGTTTCAGCAAGCAGGTTTGTGTCATCTGCATAAGGCAGGTTATTGATGGATCTTCCACCAATCCTGATGCCACACTTCTCCTCATACAGTCCAGCCTCCCAGATAATCTGTTCTGCATAAAAGTTGAAAAGGTATGGAGATAGGACACATCTCTGGCATACACCGTTCCCAATTTTGAACCATGCAAAACATCATAGGCAGTAAAATAGGTCTACAAAAGAAAGAGGAAGATCATCAAATATATGGACTGCTATATTGATTGTAAGATGGAGCAAAAACAAGGAAGATTTTGAAGATGATGTAGGACACGGCAGTATTTCATGCCATTGTATGTAATGCTGCTATGTGTTGTATGTAATTCTTCTATGCATCAGAAACAACCTCAGCGTCCATAGCAACAACTTGTTTCAACGAAAAAAAATGATGCGTGCTTACATCTTTGGCTTGAGTAATGGGTAGATTTACTGAGATGGGGACAACTGAGAGAAAAAGTTTTGCAACAAGACTAATGTCTAATATTAAATTTGACATTCTTCTGGTTATGCTAAATCTACAGGTGGAGATAAGAGTCTGGAGACTGTGATGATGTCAGTGCTTGAGAATGACATTTGAGGATAACTGACATGAAAGTGGTATCTAAAACATGTAATTGGCTAAAATAATTTAAAGCCAGCAGATGGAAATCAAAGCTTGCACTTTAAATGTTTATTGAATTTGTAGTTCATAATAGACACTTTATACATATTTTTATATAAAAGTTCATACACACACACACACATATAGTTGTTCTTGTGTGCTGTCGAGTCACCGATGACTCATAGTGACCCTACATACAACAGCCCTAAACCCTGCTCTATCCTGTGCCAATCTTCTTTCTCTGACACAACTACCCCAATTGCTCGAGTCACTGAATCAATCCATCTCATTGAGGGTCTTCCTCTCCTGTGCTGTCCCTCCACTCTCTCAAGCATGATGCCCCTTTTTAAGGACTGGTCTCACCTTGCAACATATTCAAAGTATATCAGATGAAGCTTCAGAATCCTTGCCTCCAAGGAGCAGCCTAGCTTTATCCTCTCTAAGATGAACTTGTTTGTTCTCTTAGCAATCAATGGTATATTCAATACTCTTCTCCAGAACCACAGTTCAAAGGCATCAATTCTCCTTCTATCATCCCTAGTGATTGTTCATCTTTCTGATGCATAAAAAGTGATTGCGAAGACCATGGTCTGTATCAGGTGCACCTTAGTCTTCAGAGTGACACCATTGCTCTTCTGTACTTTGTAGAGGTCTCTAACAGCAGACTTTTCCAATGCAATTTGTTTTTTATTTCCTGACTTCTGGTACCAAGAGTGTTGATTCTGGATATAAGTAATTCTATTATGAGTCTAGCAACTGGACTTAAGTAACAATTACTTTTTAATTCTTTCTATTTAATATTTTAAGTAAATACGTGAAATAAAATATGTCAAAAAGTAAAATTAGAGGATCCCAACCAAAGTGCTCCAAAATCTCAATTTCAGATTAAACACTTTGATTTTAGACAGCTAATGTAATTTCTAAATGGTTGTTTATAGATCACTATCCTAATCTGGATAGCTATTTACGATTGTGTATAAGAAGAATTAAGGAATTACAAGCAAGCTGATGTAAAGTAAAAAATAATAAGAAAGTCTAAGGGTTCAATAATATAAAGCAAGGAAATGGATTGTGAAGAAATGAGATTTCGGAGAAATTATACTATTTAAGAAATGTAGACAATTCTTTTCATTTTAGAATAAAAGACTCAGAATTTCTGAAGAGCAGAGGGAAGTTTTGCTTGGCATATGCCTATTTTGCTATCATCAGCCAATTTCTTGGTTTTAATAACAATATTTTTCAACATCAATTACTTGCAGAAATGTCACTATCATGGAAACATAAACATATTCTTGGAAAAATTTTTTATGAGTAGACAGGCCCAATAGTTGCCTCTATGTCTACGGCTTTTAGTTAATGCTTAAAACAGGTTTAGGATTAGTTACCAACTTACATGTCTAATGATATTGCTACCATTTTCCTCCCTGAATTATAAAAAGGAGGAAGACAGCTTGCTAATATGCTTATTTTTCAGACATGTTTTGTTGGTAAAAGCCTGATATATTTTTATTCAGATATGCAAATTGACTGCATGAGCTGTATCTTTGATATTTGAGAGTATTTGCAAAAGTGGTAGTATGCAGCTTCCAGAGCTATGGTAGCATAATCTGTAGAGAATTGTATCGAAAACCCAGAGGGTGAATTCACCAGGAGCTCTGCGAGAGAAAGATGAGAATTCTCCTCTCAGGTGACTACAGCATTGGTCAATTTGCCAAAAGGTCAGCTATGAGTTGGTCATGACAACACACAATGAATGAGTTTGAGTGGATTGATTCCTACAATAGATCATATCAACTGCAAATATCAAATGATCAGTTAGCAGAAAGGGAGGAAATGTTCTTCTCACTATTAAATTTGGGAGGAAATGTAGGTGATAAATATGTTATTCTCTAGATTTCACTGAAAGTGATATGTGTTAAATGTACTGGCTCATCCGACTTAAGACCCAAAAACCAACTCAGTGCTGTCTTGCTGGTTCAAATGTGAACCCTCTATTGGGTTTCTGAGGTTGTAAATCTTACCAGAAAGCGATAGCTCATCTTTTTCCTCATAGACCCACTTACATCTAGGATTTATCACTAATGAAATACAGCATTATTACAATATTACTCAGATATGAGGTTGGAGGACTGATCTGCGCAAAAGGCAAATTCAAAATTCACCTCCTCCAATACTAATCTATCTGGTAGAAGTACTTGTCAATCAAGATAGCCATACTTGCTCATATTCAAATTTGTTTAAGATGATTTTATATTTAAAAAGGTTTACAATTTCTCCTTTCCTTAAAAAGTTGGGAAATGATGACCAGTATATTGCTGAACAGAAGATATTTAATCGGAAACTACATTGAAAGAAATGCCAGAAGTTCTAGATGGGTTTAGAGGAGGTCATGGCATCAGGGATATCACTCTGTTGGCAAAAAGCAGAGAATACTAGAAGGTCTATTTGTGTTTTGTTTTGGTTTTTTTTTTCTCACAAGGTACTTTATTGGATGAGATATTTGCCTACCACACATATTTACAATTCTTTCCTGCCACCAAACCAACAAAATGTCCACAGACATTGCATCTCAATTTCTTACAAACACATTCTCATAATTTACCCTTCTCCTGTTTCCCTCTCTCGCTCTCACTCTTTTTTTTTTTTTTCTCTCTCTTTTTCTTTTCCCAAACCCGCTCCACTTTTTTGGTATCTTTGGATTTCTCGCCACGTGTGCAGACTTTGCAATTCTGCTCTACCAGAGCCTTGACAGCCCAACCCACCCACCCCACCTCAATTTCTCCTTCCTGCTTTGCTATTTATTTGTGTTTTATTGACTATGCAAAGACTCTTCACTGGGTGGACCATGACAAACTATGCTTAACATTAAGAGTGTGAATCCTGAGAACTAAGCCACAGACAGAGATTTGTACACCAATGTTCATAGCAACAATATTCACCATCGCAAGAACATGGAAACAGCCCAGATGTGTCCAACCACAATTGAATGGATTGAGAAATTATGGTAAATTCATCCAATGGAATACTATGTGGTACGTAGGAGCAACGAATTTGTAAATTACTGCATAACTTAGGAAGGACTGGAGAGCATTATGCTGAGTGAACTAACTAAGTCCCATAAAGACAAATACTGTAAAACCCATCATTAAAGAATGAGTATGAGGATCAAAGGGCTAGGGGAGGTTGGAAGCAGAAGGATAAGGATGTTGGGGGGGTGTGTGAATTACTCATGAGGTTGCACAATTTGATAGGGGTGTGAGGGGAAATTGAAAGATGCTGATCTGAAAAACAGAATATTTGAATTTTGTAAATAAACCACTATAATTAAAGACATGAAAAATATGCCACTATTATAAAACAGGACTGACAGCGGGCTTGGGGGAAAACTAAGAAAAGAAGGGATAAATAATGGACAGATGAGAGAAAGAACGGTCTAAAAGGGCTATATGATTAGGTGTTATCTGTATGACAACAATCCGGAATAAGATCTGCATAGTAAAGTGGAAAAGTGGACTGGGGGAAGGGTGGGAAATTATACAATGAAAGAAATTTTTTTTCCCCTTTTTAAGGGGAAAAGTGAACTCAGAGGTGGGTGGGCAAGAAGGGAAATGTGTAACAATGAATGAATGGAGATTTAATTTTTTCTATAAACTTTAAAATCTCAATTTAAAAAAAAGGAGGAAAAAAATAAAAAAGAATCCCATAATATTTTTTCATGTTCATAGGAAACCTATATGAAGACCAAGAAGTTATCCAAATAGAGCAAGGGGACACTGTTGCTGTTGTTGTCATGTGCCGTTGAGTCGTTTGCGACTCATAGCGACCCTATGTACAACATCCCTAAACCCTGCTCTATCCTGTGCCAATCTCACGATCTCCAACACATCTATCCCCATTACCCTAGTCACTGAATCAATTCATCTCATAAGGGTCTTCCTCTCCTGAGAAGTCCCTCCACCTTCCCAAGCATGACGTCCATCTCCAAGGACTGGTCCTTCCTTGCAACATCTACAAATTATGTCAGAGAGAATTTCAGAATCCTTGCCTCCAAGGAGCAGCCTGATTTAAACCTCTCCAGGATGAACCTGTTCATTTTCTTAGCAGTCCATGATATATTCAATACTCTTCTCCAACACCACAGCTCAAAGGCATTAATTCACCTTCTATCATCCCTAATCATTGTCCAGTTCTCTGATGCGGAGCAAGTGATTGCAAATACCATGTCCTGTATCAGGGGTGCCTTAGTCTCCAGAGTGACGTTATTGCTCTTCAGTACTTTGGAGAGGTCTGTAACAGCAGACTTTCTCATTGTAATACATCTTTTAATTTCCTGGCTTCTGGTGCCAAGAGTGTTGATTGCAGAGCCAAGCAATCGAAAGCTGTTAGCAGTCTCAATCTCTTCACAATAAATCATGATGCTGCCAATTGGTGCAGTGGTGAGGATTTCTGTTTTCTTGATGTTGAGCTTCAGTCCATATTTAAGGCTGCAGTCCTTGACCTTCTGCAACAAGTTATTCAGGTCCTCCTCAGTTTCAGCAAGCAAGATTGTATCATCTACATAATCCAGATGGTTGAAGAATCTTCCTCTAATCCTGATTCCACATTTCTCCTCATACAGCCCAGCCTCCCAGATAATCTATTCTGCATATAAAAAAAAAGGAGGAAAAAAATAAAAAAGAATCCTGGTGTACAACCTTCCCAATTTTGAACCATGCAGTGTTTCCTTGCTCTGTTCTGACGACTGCCTCCTAGTGCATGTATAAGTTTCACATTAGCACAATCAAGTGTTCTGGGATTCCCATTCTACAGTTTGCTATGATCCACACAGTCAAATGTCTTTGCATAGTCAATGAAACACAGATAGGCATTCTTCTGGCACTCTCTGCTTTCAGCCAAGATCCATCTAACTTCAGCTACAATATCCCTAATACTACACCCCCTTCTAAACACATCCTGCACTTCTGGCAGTTCTCTATTCATGTGCTGTTCCAGTCATTTTTGGATAATCTTCAGCAGAATCTTTCTTGCATGTGATATTGATGATATTGATAATTTCCACACTCTGTCAGATTGCCTTTCTTTTGAATGGGAAGAAATATAGATCTCTTCTAGTCAGTTCATCAAGTGGTTGTTCTCCAGATTTCTTGACACAACTTGGTGAGCACATCCAGGGCAGCATCTGTTAGTTGAAATATGTCAATTGGTATACCATCAATTCCTGGGGACTTATTTTTTATTTTTGCCAATTCTTTCAAAGCACCTTGATTTTTTTCCTTTGTCACCATAGGCTTTTACTCATATATTGTTGTTTCATGATATTCTCCTGTGTCTGCCAATTCCTTTTCAGTACAATGAATCTGTATACTCTTTCCAACTTCTTTTACTACTTCCTGGATTATTTAATATTCTGCCCAAACCATCCTTAAGTATTGCAACTCAAAGTTTGAATTTGTTCTTATACACAGTTTAAAATAAAGAAAGGTGTGTCAGGGCTGTATCCTTTCTCCATACATATTTGATCTGTATACTGAACAAATAATCTGTAAAGTTGTACTCTTTGGAGAAACGTGTGGCATCAGGATTGGGAAAATCCTTATAAGTAATATGTGTTATGTTACCTTGCTTGCTGAAAGTGATGAGAACTTGAAGGGCTGGCTGCAAAAGATCAAAGACTACAGCCTTCAATATGAATTATATTTCAACATCAACAAAACAAAAATTATCACCATTTGGTCAATGGATGGGTAACCATGATAGATGGAGAAGATTGTAAATGACTTAATCTTAAATGATCCAAACTTGACCTCCTTGGCACCAGCAATCAAAAAATTAAAATATGTATTGAGTTATGAATGCTTCCTATCAGGTGTGTCTCCAACGTACTAAGGAGCAATGATGTCTGTTTGAAGACTAAAGTGTACCTGATTCAAGCCATGGTCTTTTCAATCCCTTAAATGTATCTGAGAGCTAGACAATGAATAAGGATGATAGAAGAACAATATACATTTTTAAGTTGTGGTGTTGGAAAAGACTGAATATCCCGTGGACTTCCAAAAGAACAAGCATGTATGTCTTGGAGAAGGTGCAGCAAGAGGGCTCCTTAGAGGCAGGGATGGTAAAACGATAATTTGGACATGTTGTTAGGAGGGCTATTATCTGTAACAAGACGTCATGATTGGGAAGGTTGATGGTCAGAAAAAAGGGAAGATAAACTTAATAAAAAGAATTGGCGGTGACTGAAGCAATAAACTTATGTATGTGAGAGAGGATGAAGATGGTGCAGAATAAGACAGCATTCAAATCTGTTTTCATAGGGTTACTATGAGTTACACTTGACTTGATGGTACAACAACAGTAACAAATACTTCCTTGGGATCTTGGGTGGCAAGGTTCATAATGTTCTATGCTGTGAACTCAATGTTCAGCGATTCCAATCTGGTGGCCTAATGGTTAGAAGCTAGACGGCATTCTCAAAAGCATGTGGTTCAAATCTACTGGCTACTCCACGTGAAAAAGATGTGTAGCCTCCTTCTGCTCAGATGTCTTTGAAAACCCACTAGAGAGTCAGCTGTGGGTGGTTCTGACTCAACAGTATTGCAGTCACAACAGCCTCATCTTGTGAAAGAGATATCCAGTCTCCTGTGAAGTGATACTGTCCATAGCAATGGGTTTTGATTTAAGCATTTTTCAATTCTGTTATAATTACTTCTTTTCCTGATCAGTCATTTAAAAGAACATTTTCAGTGGCTATTTATTTTTAATTTAACAGGCACTTCTCAGAGAATGTGATCCCCATGAAAAGGAAATTTGGAATAGAAAATTTGTTACGTTCCTGAGTGAACCTTGTATATTTCAAATGCTCTGTAATAAAGTCTTGTAAACATCGTACAGACACAGTTTATTGACTGCAATATTTGAATTGTCTCTTAGAAAAATTGTAGCTTAAAATGCTCATTTCTTGTGTTGTTGTTGTTATGTGCCGAGTCACTTGTGAATCATAGCGACCCTATGTACAAGAGCCCTAAATGCCGTTCTATGCTGCCATTTCTTATATATACTTATATTTTTATTCAGTTTTGCTTTTGACTTGTTTTTGTGAAAAATGTTGACTATATACTGTGAACTGCCAAAAGAGGATGCAATTTATCTTGCAAGAAATATAGCCAGAATTTTCCTTGGAGGTGAGAATGATGAGACTTCACCTTATATACTTTAGCAATACGATTAAAAAAGGCTGGTGAAAGACAATGTACTTGGAGCAGTAAAGGGTCAATGAAGAAAAGGAATATCCTATTGAAATAAACTTACATAATGACTGCAGCAATGATTCTAAGCATTGTAAGAGTAGCACAGAGGCTGGCGGTTTCTCGTCCCATTGCACCTATGTGCACTATGGTTAGAAGCAGTTTTGATAGTACATAATAAGAATAATTGTTACTTTAATGTAAAGAAAAAATTGTGAACAGTTTAATGAGGCAATGGTTACAGATCTATTCTACGAGGAAAAATGTGTTATCAGGATTGGAGGAAGACTCATCAACAATCTGTGTTATGCAGACGACACAACCCTGCTTGCTGAAACTGAGGAGGACCTGAAGCTCTTGCTGCAGAAGGTCAAAGATTGCAGGCTTAAATATGGATTGAAGATCAATATCAAGACTCTCAACACTGGGGCAAATGGCAGCATCATGATAGACTATGAAGAGACTGAGATTGTACACAGCTTTAGTTTCCTTGGCTCCGCAATCAATGCTCTTGGCACCAGCAGCCAGGAAATTAAAAGGCATGCTGCATTGGGAAAGTCTGCTGTCAGAGACCTCTCCAAAGTACTGAAGAGCAACGATGTCAGTCTAGACACAAAAGTGCGCCTGATACAGGTCATGGTCTTTGCAATCACTTGCTATGTATCAGGGAACTGAACAATGACTAGGGATAATTGATGCTGTTGGGCTGTGGTATTGGAGAAAAGTACTGAACATACCATGGATTGCTAAGAGAACAAACAGGTTCATACTGGAGAGGGTGAAATCAGGCTGCTTCTTGGAGCAAAGATTCTTAAGTTTTGTCTGACGTACTTTGGGCATGTTGCAAAGTAGGATCAGTCCTTGGAGAGTGATGAAATGCATGAGAGAGTGGAGGGACAGCACAGGACAGGAAGACCCTTGATGAGATGGATTAATTCAGTGACTGGCATAATGGAGGTAGGTGTGTCAGAGATGAGATTGGCACAGGATAGAGGAGGGTTTAGAGCTGTTGTACATATGGTATTTATGAGTCACAGGCAACTCAATGACACATAACAACAACAACAACAACAATGCCATCGAGTGGTAGACAATTCATAGCGACCCTATGAACAAAAGGCCTGAGCACTGTTCATAGAGTTTCCAGAGGCAAGCCATTTTGGAAGTGTATTCCACTCCTGCTTCCAAGCTTGTTTTAATCAGGAAGCTCCACCAAACACTGTCCACCATGGGTAACTATTATCACATTTGGCACATCAGTGTCACAATGTCCAGGATCACAGCAATCACGAGTTACCTCTGTACAGCAATGCACAGACCAGTGCTATACCACCTAGAAGAATGTTTGGTAGAAAACCATTTTGAACCAGACCAGAACAACAACAATAGCTACAGAAAAAGATATGTGGCAAAATTAAAAAAGGCAAAATAAAATTTTAAATAATTATTATGTTTATAGAAGTCGAGAAGTTCTAAGATATGGAAATTTTTCATGAAAATGAATATTTTCCATATACCTTATCTTTTTTTGGCTTCATTGTTCACACACATATATATTATATATGTATACCCAGAACCATCACAGACAAATGCAAATGAATACACACACACACACACACACACACACACACACACATCCACTATCATTAAGTGAATTCTAACTTCTTATAGGGTTTTAAATGCTGAAGTCTTTAAAAATAGGGATTTCAATATATCTTATACAAAGGAAATGATAAGTTTGAACTATTGGTCTTATAACTGTCATCTTTTATAACCATTAAGTCACCAGAGTATATGTACATATATACATATATATACATACATATATATAAACATATATATATATGTTAATAATTAAAAGAAATTAAAACTAATCTTCAGTATAGTACAATCAAATTTTTACTGCATTAATTTTTTGAGGGACCAGAGACTGGGGTACGCACAAGATCCTTCTGATTTGTAGGAGAGACCATAAGGCATTAACATTTCACAATATTGACTCTTTCCTTTAAAAGTTCGCTTAAGATGAAACTTTCCTAAAAGACATAATATGATGAAACATTTGTTGTTGTTAAAAAATGTAAAGCTCAATAGAATATTAAAAAACAAAATAATGGTGATTTCTGACTCTGGATCCAGTAAATTGTGTCTTAAGTGAGAATGTTCTTATTAATTTTGTTGTTGTTGATTGTCTTCGAGTTGAGCACGACTTATAGTGACCCTATGAACAAAACGTCTGAAGCCTTTCTAAAACTACCAACATTTATCAAAAGGCATAAAGTTTCCAGAGGCATGTTGTTTAGGAAGTGGATACTACTCTGAACAATTAAATAAAAACCAACATTGTGATTACAAGAGTATGGCATTAAAACCTAGAAATCAGCATGTCAGTCCTAGTTCTAGCCTGTACTAGCAATAAAAAAATGCTGAGAACATGAACTAGGAGAGCTTTTTAAACTGATAGATCTTTTTAGGTTTGTGACAATTTTTTTTTTTTTTTTTTGTGGAACAGACTTAATTTTACTTACATGTGAAGATATATTTTACGAAATATTTGTCTAGTCAACATTTTTCACTCGCACAATTGAATAAAGTTAATTACTTTATCATACTCAAGAACATGTAAATTTACTGATTATTAATTTATAACTACAACTAGTCAAGTAATAAAACAGTCAAAATCCACAAAAGAGGCATAATTTATATTATAGCCTTTGGTGTAAGCTCAATAATAAAATAAGCATGCAAACACAATTGTAGGTGTTTGTTAACTCTGAAAATAGCTCAGATATAATTACTATAAAGATTATAGTAGTCCAGTGGGCCTGGTGGATAGAAAGTTATGCTACCAAGTCAAAGGTGAGTGATTTTAATCTTCAGCCCTCAGGCCTGATTGTAATTGTTTTTGGTTAAACTTCCTTCTAAGTGGTATAGCCCTGGTTTGTCCATTTGCTTTACAAAGGTAACTCGGGGTTGCTGTGATGCTAAACACTGAGACATTGATGCATCAAATGTGATAATGATTACCCATGGTGGACATTGTTTGCTGCAGCTCTCTGATTAAAACAAGCTTGGAAGCAGGAGTGGCATCCACTTCTGAAATAGTTTGCCTCTGGAAACTCTATGAACCTGGAGAAATGAGAAAAGTCAAACAAGTGTTTAGGTCTTTCGTTTATAGGGTCGCTATATGACTCGACGGCACTTAAGAACAATTATCATATGTTACTTAGAAGGAAAAGGGAATAAATAAATGCATAGCTCTTGTGACCTAATGGCAAGCTTCACTGTAATGTTGAAAGTACTTGGTTTGAGACCACCAGCTGTGCCACTGGAGAAGGACGGGCAATTTCCTCCCATGCGATTAACTGCCTCTGAAAATTCACCAGAGGGTCAGCTGTGGGTTGGTTCTGACTCAACTTTACACAACAACACTTTTAAAAGAGCCATGTTGGTTTTGTTATATGCTGTAGAGTGGCTTGCACAATAGCTCTGAACCCTGCTCTATCCAGAGTCAACCTCACTTCCTCCAACACCACTGTCCCTATTACATAACTTGTTATATCAGTTCATCTCATCCAGGTCGTCTTCTCCTCTGCTGTCCCTCTATCCTTCCAAGCGTGATGTCCCTTTCCAAGGACTGGTCCCCACTGGCCACATGCCTAAAGTATATTAGATGGAACTTGAAAATCCTTGCCTCTAAGGAACAACTTGATTCCACTCTTTCTAGGAGAGAAATGTTTGCTTTCTTGGCAGTCCATGGTATGGTCAATACTCTTCTCAGCACCACAACTCCACGGGATTAATTCTTTTGCCATCCTTACTCATTGTCCAGCTCTCTGATGCATAGCAAGTAATTGTGAAGACCATGACCTGGATTAGGTGTGCCTTAGTCTCTAGACTGATATCTTTGCTTCTCAGTACTCTGGAGAGGTCTCTGACAGCAGACGTTCCAGTCCAATTTGTCTTTTGATTTCCCGGCTGCTAGTTCCAAATGTGTTGATTGTGGACCCAAGCAAACGGAAACTGTTAACAATCTCAACCTGTTCTCTGTCATGGTGCTGCCAACTGGCCCAGGGATGAGAATCTTTTTATTGATCTAAATATTTTATTTAGCAATCTGAACTGTTGTTAAGGCTAATTTAAATAATTGAATGTAGCCTGAAGTGTTGGAAAAGAGAAACCAATTGAAAATTTGCTGTTTCAATGCTACTCATTGAAAAATTCCCTGGAATAAAATATGAACACCTACTAATTTGTATTAATTTCAGGATGTGGCTGGGGAACTTTTCTTTCAACACCTCATTTCACTGGGAAAACTGATTCACAATCATTGATGAAAAATATTTAATAAATTAGAGACTCATATTTCTTTTAACTTAATGGTCAATTCACATGCCACTGCTCAGCCCATCATTTCTGCTTTATCAGAAGTCTGTCACTATATTTTCCATTTCCTTGATAATTTTCATTCTTACAAATGATTATACAACTAATTTAATACCATATTGCCTGATTTAAAAGAATCAAGCTTCTTTCTTTTAATTTTCAAAATCACCTGAAAAGCCTTGGCTCATTAAATTGCATGGTTTCATTTGCATGAAGCATTACATTTTATATCTCTGCATATTCTTCTTGCTGACATTCTATTCCCCAGCTAAATCTTCCTTGAAAAACCAATTCAGAACGGACTAGGACCTATACACAATAGTTAATCTGACATTCCCTGAGGAATTTGCAATGTTCTCTACTTTCCTGCCTGAGATTACGGAAATATGTTATTAAAAGCCACTTTAATACAACCATTTGGCTTCTTTTCAACACCTAAGTAAAGACAGATTATCACAGCAGCTAGTCAAATAAGCAATTATCTACCGCTCACCCATTGAGAGTGGGTGGTCTGTTTGAAACCAGATTTCTAGAAACTGCTAATATCCAGCAGTTTTCCTTTAAAAATTCAGATGTAATTCCAAGTAAAAATAAATACAAATGAAAATCGTGAATGAAATTTTGGACTTTAGAATTTGTATGATTTTGCAAGAAGGTGAATTCTGAAAACCTACATTTTACAATAATGTGTACATCGATATGTTCTCTCATAAAATTCATAAACAAGAAATTGCATACTTTTTTCTGTGGGCAATAAGAACAGATAAATTGTAACGAAACTGTACAGAAAAAAATTGTCTACTTCTGGTTATACATGTGTTTCTATAAAATTGTTTTCGCTTTACACAAGCAATAGAGCAATAACCAAACCAACTCCCCTGAACTCATTGCTGTAAAGAAGAAACCAGCTCATAGCTGACCCTCTAGCATATTTTTCAGAGGCTGTAAATCACATGGGAAGAGATTGTACATCTTTCTCCTCTGGAGCAGCTGGTCAATTTGGATAGTACACCATTGGGTTGACAGCACAAATCCCTATCCACTATGACACAGGCCGGCTCTTAAATGAAACTGCACAGTTTCATTTGTGTGAAGCATTATATTTTACATCTCTGATTATTTTTATGGAAGCCCCTAAAGGTATATCAAGATGGTTAAAAAAAATTCAGTAACAGCAAATGAATCAACACCAAGAGATTAGGAACAAAAATTGTCTTCTCATTGTTGCTAGGTGTGACTAACATAAGACTGCAGTCGAGGAGGCAATAGTCATTGGAGAAAGCTATCATGCATGGAAAGGTGGACGGACAGTGCAGAAGAGGTGTGTTGGAGACAGTGAGATTGGCTCAGGATAGGGTAGGCTTCAGAGCTATTCTGCATAGAGTCACTAATGGGTCCCAGGCTACCCGACAACACATAACTAAGCATGACTCATAAGGAGCCTATGAACAACAGGTCTGAACTCGGTCCTATCCTATCCTGTGCCATCCTCATCACCTCTGACACACTTGAGCCCAATATTGCAGGCACTTTATCAATCCATCGCATTTCAGCTCTTCCTCTCTTTCACTGATCTTCCACTGTTCCAAGCATGTCCCTCTGCAAGGAAGAGCCCCTCTCCTAACAATATAGCAAAAATATGTGAGACAAATCTTTGTCATCTTTGCCTCCAAGAAATATTCTGACTGCACTTTCTCCAATACATATTTGTTTGTTCTTGTGGCATATTTTTGGCTATTCAGTAGGGAAGTTAGAGTTCTTCCCTCTGCCTTTGATATCTCGAGCAACACAGCAAAAGAAGTCGAGAAAACTGGCTCAGAATGAAATAAAAAAAATGTTATGTTTACTAATTTTTCTGACACCAAAAATTTTTAGATACTTCAATAATTTTGAAAATATCTAAAAAACGCAAAAACAATATAAGCAAGCATAAAACAAAACATCCTTTGGTGTCAAGTCAAATCTGACATATAGTGATTCTACAAGACAGTATGATTTCTCAAATAGTTTCAGAGACTGTATATTAAATGAGAGGAGATTGTCTAGCTTTCTCTTGTGAAACAGCTAGTCAATTTGAACTAGGGGTTAGTAGCACAGCTCTTTAATACTAGGTAACTAGAACATGCAGCTGATGGCTAGCAGGTTTGTACCACCAATCTTTTGGCTCGTAGGTAAGGTTTGAAACACTGTACCACTAGAGCTTTTAAGTAAATGTTCAGCAGAAATTGACTAATTTTTCATGAGTTGGAACCAAGTCATAGAGGAACCATGAGCAGTTTTCCCAAGGTAGTAAACTTGTAAAGGAGAACATTGCCCATCTTTCCCTCACGGAGCCGCTGGTGGGTTTGGACTGCGAGAAAAAGGGTCACGTTTGACTTAGAAACACAACTCTCTCCCTAGTAAAAGGCCACCAGAACTTGAATACCTCTTACTGTTGTTTATGTTGTTGTTATGTTATGTTATGTTATGTTATGCTATGTTGGTATGATATGGTATGGTATGGTATGGTATGGTATGGTATGGTATGGTGTGGTGTGGTATGGTATGGTATGGTATGGTATGGTATGGTATAGTATGGTGCGGTACGGTATATTAGATCCTCTTGTGGGTTTTTGGGGGAGGTTGTCCATCTTCTCTCACAGAGCAGCTGTGTCAAACTATGTGTCTTTGGATTGGCAGCTAACCAAAAATAAATAAACTTAACACTAACCAAAAATCATTCTATTATTTGTTATTGTTGTTGTTAAATGCTGTCAAATTGAGTACAACCCACAGTTGTATGAACAACATATGAACAACAGATCTGAACCCTGTCCTATCCCACTTCCACATTTACTGACACATTAGAGCCCGTTGCGACAGCACCGTGTCAATCATCTGGGTCAAGGGTCTTCTCCTTTGCCTGTCCTCCACATTTCTGAGCATCATGTTCCTCTCCAAGGAATACCCGTCCTAGCAACATGCCCTAAGTATGTGAGGTGAAGCCTCACCATCTTTGCCTCCAAAGAGCACCCTGGCTGCAACCTCTCCAAGACATATTTCTTTGTTCTTTTGGAAGCCCATGGAGTGTTCAGTGCTCTTCTCTAACACAACAGCTCAAAGACATCAGTTCTCCTGTCATCCTTATTCATTGTCCAACTCTCAGAAACACAGCAAGTGATCAGAAAACCATGGCCTGAATCAGACCTATCTTAGTCCTCAAAATGACATCAATTCTTCATTTATTTAGAGAGCTCCCTAACTGCAGGCTTTCCCAGTGCAGTACATCTCCTGATGTTCTGAATGATGGTACCAAGATTGTTAATTGTGGATCCAAGTAGGGTGACATTGTTGATAATTTCCATTTTTTCTCCATCTATCACATGCTGCCTAGAGGTCCAGCAGTAGGAATCTTTGTTTTCCTTAGGTTGAGATGCAATCCACATCAAAACCTACATTTTTTTTTTATCTTCTGCAACAAATGCTCAAGTCCTCCTCACTTTCAGGAAGCAAGGTTGTGTCATGTGCTTAACAATGGTTATTGATGAGTCCCTCTGATCCTTTTGCCACGTTCCTCTTCATACAGTCTAGCTTCTTGAATAATTTGCTCAGCATACAGATTGAGTAGGTATGGAGAAAGAATACAAACCTGGCACATGCTGTGCTTCATTTTAAACCATGTACTGTTCCCTTAGGGAGATCTGTTAACATAGTGGTAAGAAGCTGAGCTACAATCCCTAAGGCACCCAGTTTTAATCCATCAGCTGCTCTGTGGGAGAAGGATGGGCACTCTCCTCCCTTGTAAAGTACTGACACAGAAAACCCTCCAGAAAGTTAGCTAGGGATGGTTCTGAATCGATGGTACACAATGAAATGTCCCTTTTTCCCTGTTTGCAAAACAGCCTTCTAGTCTAGATATAGGTTTCACATAAGCATATATAAGTGCTCTGGGATCCCCATTCTTCTTATGTTAGCCATAACTTGCTACGATGCACACAATTAAATGCCTTTGCATAGTCCATAAAGCATAAATATACATTCTTCTGACATTCTTTCATTTCAGCCAGGGTCCATTTAATATTAGCAATGATATCCCTGGTGCCACAGTCCCTTATAAATCTTGCTTGAACTTCTGACAATTCCCTATCCATGTTGTGTTCTGGCCATTTTTTAATGATCTTCAGAAGTTTTTGTAATTATTTGTTTCATGTGATATTAATGGCATTATTTGATAGTTTCCACACTCTCTTGGATCACCTTCCTTGGGAATGGGAATAAATATGGACCTCTTCCAATCCGTTGGCCTGATAGCTGTCCTCCAAATTTCCTGGCATAAACTGGTGAGTGCATCCAAGGCTGCACCTAATAATTGAAACAAGTCAATAGTTATCTCATTGATTCCTCAGGCTTATTTTTTGCCAATGCCTTCAATGTAGCTCCTACTTCTTCCTTTATTACCATTGCCTCTTGCACATGTGATACTTCCTGAAATTTTTAAGTGCCAGTCTGTCCTTTTTGGTACAGTGATTATGTATATTGCCTCCATCTTCTTTTGATGCTTTCTGGTCATTCAATATATTGCTCAAAGCATCTTTCAATATTGCAACACAAGGTTTAAATTGTTTTTCCGTTCTATCAGCATGTGAAATGCAGAGAAATTTCTTCCCTTTTTATTCTCCAATTCCAGCTCTCTGCACATTCAAATATAATACTTTGCTTTATCTTCTTAAGCTGCCCTTTGAAATTTTATGTACAGCTTTGACAGGCTTTCCCTTTCTTTTGGCTTCTTGACACTCTAGTGCATTTAAAAAGTCTCTTCTAACATCTGGGTTTTTTAATTTTTAATTTTTGTATTATATGTTATTACTTCCCTATAAATAAATCAAACCAAAATCCATTACCATTTATTTAATTTTTACTTGTAATGAAGTGAATTTGAAACCCTTGAAGAGTGCAGACTACAGCCTTCAATATAGATTACATCTCAGTTGCTGTTGTTCTTGTTCTTGTTGTTATGTGCAGTCAAGTTGCCTGTGACTCATAGTAACCCTATGTACAACAGTCTTAATCCCTGATCTATCCTGTGCCAATTCTATTGTCTCTGAAACACCTACCCCCATTATCCCAGTCACTGAAACAATCCATCTCATCAAGAGTCTTCCTCTTCTGTGCTGTCTCTTCACCC
>NW_006399862.1:5277768-5282628 GCF_000299155.1 Elephantulus edwardii
AAACCACAAACATGTCTTGGAGAAAATTGCATCCAGTGCACTCCTTGGAGGTAAGGAAGGTGGAATTTAATCTCACACACACTGAGTTTGTTGTTAAGAGAGGCCAGTCCTCGGAAAAAGATACCGTGTTTAGAAAGATGGGGGACCAGCAAAAGAAAGGAAGGCCCACGAGGGGTGGAGTGACATAGTGGCCATGACAATGGGCTCAACAGATGAGAGGGATGGTGATGATGGCACAAAGGATGTTGCTGTAGATGACACCTAGAAAAACAACAACAACACGACAACCAAAAAACCCAAACAGAATGACTCTACACGATAGAACAAGCCCATATGTTGTCTAAAGCTGGGATTTGTTTGTTTGTTTTTTATTGAGTAGGCAAAGGCATATGACTGTGTGGATTATAGAAACTATGGATAACATTGAGAAGAACAGAAATTCCAGAACACTTAATTGTACTTATAAGGAACTTGTACATAGATTAGGAAGCAAGCCCTTGAACAAACAAAGAGATGGGAATTTTTATGAGAGCTTCCTGCCACATTTTTCTCCCTCTGAACAGATGGTAGGTTCGATGGTGGGGGTGAAGATTACTTTCAGTGATCAATATAACACCTATTTTTTTCATTACCATATATGTATAGTGTGTTTTATATTAATGAACATTCTTAAACTTTAAACCTTAGCTTCAACAATATATAGATAACTAAACAATAGAATGTATTGTTCTGTGATCAAAATGATACCTTTTTAAGTTTGACAGAGTAGTTGAGCAGTATTCATCCAACATTTCGATTAATAGACAATTACTTAACCACTGTGATATTAAGACTCTTTTAAGATTCTGAATCAACTGTACCCCAGTGTGACTATTCTCCTGTATCTTTTCAGAATTTTACACTTTTGGATGTCCCTACTTGTTTACTATCCTGGCTAATTTGAGTGCTTTTTCTATTTCCTTGTAAATCAGAACCAAAACAGTATACCCCCTGAGAGATGAGGGGGAGTGAAGGGAATAAAGGATCTCTTTGTTACAATTTCATGCAATTCTATTTTTCAGTTCTCATTTCTTACAAAGCATTTTCAACATACACATCTAAACTTTTGAAGAAGTTGCAAATGCAATGAGTTGTTCCTTAAGAGGACGATATACAAGTTTGATTATAGAGACTATATTTGATAGTGGATTGTGCCACATCAGAGATCTGATTAAAAATTTGGCAATACACCTAGAAGTGTTCTCATTTTCCCTAGGAGAACAAACTAGGGCTGTTCAATATGATGGTATAAAATATAAATGAAGTTATTTATTAGGTGCTGTAACTCAAACTTTACCGCAGGTCACTAATACAAATGAGATCTATACTTTGCAGAACTCTTATATAAGCAACATAAATATAATCAGATCATATTTCAGCTGCAAATGATGCGAAATCATATTATTAAGCATGAAAAAGTGTAAATTTACACAGAGAACAACATATTCTAATGCTTGATTATATATTATGATAATAAAGTTTAAGATGCAAACAATTATTGGTATTTAATAGAAAATATTCAATTTGTACAATGTGGTTGTTATGTGCCATCTAGTCACCTGTGACTCATAGTGACTCTATGTACAACTGCTCTGAACCTTGCCCTGTCCTGAGCCATTTGCACAGACTCTGACACACTTACCCCCATTGCTCCACTTACTGAATCAATCTGTCTTATCTGGCGTCTTCCTCTCCTGTGCTGTCCCTCCACATTTTCAGGCATGATATCCTTCTCTAAGGACCTGTCCCTCTTGACTATGTACCCAACGTAATATGTGAGATAGAATTTAAAAATAGTAGCCTCCAAGGAGAAACTTGTTTTCACGCTCTCCAAGACAGATCTATTTATTTTCTTAGTGGTCTACGCTATGTTCAAGATGCTTCTTCTCCACAACAAATCAAAGGCATCGATTCTTCTTCTGTCATCCTTAGTCATTGTCCAGCTCTCTGATGTATAGCAAGTAATTGTGAAAACTAGGGCATGGATCAGGCACACTTTAGTCTCTAAACTGACATCATTGTTTCTCAGTACTCTGTAGAGGCCCTTGACAGCAGATTTATTTAATGCAATTTAACTTTTGATTTCCTGACTACTGGTGCCAAAAGCATTGATGGCAGAGCGAAGCAAGCTAAAATTGTTAATAACCTCAATCTCTTCTCCATCTATCATGGTGCTGCCAATTGGCCCAGTGGTGAGAATCTTCTTAATGTTGAGCTACAGTCCATATTGTAGACTACAGTCCTTGACCTTCCACAGCAAGCACTTCAGATCTGCCTCAGTTTCTATATACAGAGGTTTTGATGAATCTTCCTCCAAACCTGACGCCATATTTCTCTTCATAAAGCCCGGCTTCCTGAATGATCCGTTCTGCACATAGAATGAAAAGGTATGGAGACAGGAAACATCCCTGACACACTCCTTTCCTGATTTTGAAAACATTGTACATGATGATCATGAAACGATCAGTTAAATTAACCCTTTAGAATAGTTTTCCTAGCTATTTCCCAGTCTTTGTCTTTATTTTGTGAAATACTGTGTCTGTGCTATATATTTATAAACTAAGCAAGTAGGTTGTGGAAGAGCCATGAAAAAACTACTGAAAATCCAGGAAATTTTGGAATTGAATGAATAAGAAAATTGATTTATAACCTTATTTCAATCATTATGTTTAGTTTACTTTCATTAAGTGAATTTTTTTTAGATTTTAAACCTATGTTCTATAATATAGGCATTTAAGCATTAAGACAAAGCATTAAAAGAACTTCTATGAAAACAAAAAAAATACATTGATTCTAATTTAATTCTGACTTATAACAACCATAAAGGAAACTCTGATGGCCTAGTGTGACAAGAAGCTGTGCTGCAATCCTGAAGACATAAGGTTCAAAGCCACCAGTCACTCTGATGGAGAAGGATGAACAAACTCCTCCCATGTAATTAGCTGCATCTGAAAACCATCCAGAGGGTCAACTATAGATTGGTTCTGACTTGATAGCACACAACAACAACATAGGATCTGTAGCCTTAAATATGGAAAAGGTTTAGAGAATGGCACAGAATAAAGCAAGGTCTCAATCTGTTCAAAGGGTCACTATGAGTAACACTTGACTTAACGGCATTTAACAGTAATATGTAAAGAGTCCAATCACTATTTTAGAATTTGGAGGAGCTTTGAAGGCCAGGTGGCAAGGAAATTTGCTTCAATCCCAAAGTTATGCAGTTCAAATCCACCAGCTGCTCTTTAAGTCATACAGTTCAAATCCACCAGTTTCTTCAGAGGAGAAGGACAAGGTATCTCTTCCCGTGTAACTAACTGGGTTTGTCAGCCCTAAGTCAGTTGTTACTTGATAGTAATCAACAATGACATAACATGACAGGACATAACATAGAAACATAACATAATTTTAGAAATGAAATATACGAATAGCTATATGTGATTCTAAGTCCAAACTTATGTTTATTGAAGATAATTCATCTTAGCCTTTTTATTCAAATATAAATTTTAATTACTTTTCTATAATAATCACACGTTGACTTAATAAGAATTAAAATGTAAGAATAAAAATAACTTCTTGGTTATGATTTCTCTTTTTAAAAACTGGTTGCACATTCATTTGTATTGTTGTTATGTGCTGTCAAGTCACTGGTGACCCATAGCAACCCTATGTACAGCAGCTCTGAACCCATCCCTGTCTTGAGCCAGTCTCACTAACTCCAAGCCACCAACCTTCATTGCCCAAGTCACTGTATCAATCCATCTCACCCTGGGTCTTCCTCTCCTACATGCATAATGACCTTCTCCCAGGACCAGTCTCTCCTGGTCATGCGTCCAAAGTATATGAGACAGAGCTTCAAAATCCTAGCCTGCAAGGAGAAACTTTATTTCACCTTTTAGAAGAGAGACCTATTTGTTGTCTTGGCAGTCCACGGTGTGTTCAGTTCTCACCTCATCACCTCAATTCGATGGCATCAATACTTCTTCTGTCATCATTAGTCATTGTCCAAATCTATGACATGTAGCAAGTAATTGCAAAGATTATGGCGTATATCAGGCACACCTTAATCTCTAGACCGATATAATTTATTTTAAGTACTCTGGAGATGACCCTGACAGAAACTTTCTCAGTGGAATTAATCTTTTGTGTTCCTGACTACTGGTGTTAAGGGTGTTGATTGTGGAGCCGATCAAACTGTAATTGTTAACAACCTCAATCTCTTTTCTACATTTATCATGGTGCTAACAATTGACCCAGTGATGAGAATCTTTATGTTCTTGATGTTGAGCTTCAATCCATATTGAAGACTATAATCCTTCACCTTCTTCAGCAAGTGTTTCAGGTTTTCTTAAATTTCAGCAAAAGAGGTTATGTCATCTGCATAACATAGGTTGTTGATGAGTTTTCCTCAAGTCCTGATACCACATTGCTTCTAATAAAGCCTTGCTTCCTGAATGATCTGTTCTGCACACAGATTGAAAAGACAGGGATACAGGATGCATCCCTGGCACACTTCCTTCCTGTTTTTAATATATGCATTGTTTTTCTGCTGTGTTCTGAGGATTGCTTCATAGTCCAAGTATAGGTTTCACATAATCACAATCAAATGTTCTAGGATTCCCATTTTCTTCAAGGTTAGCCACAATTTGTTGTGATCCACACAGACAATTATCTTTGCATAGTCAATGAAGCACAGATAGACATTCCTCTAGTACAATTTGCTTTCTATGAAGATCCATCTGACACTGGAAATAATGTCTCTAGTGCTATGGCCTCTTCTAAACCCAGCTGATATTTCTGGTAGTTTTCTGTCAATGTGCTGTT
>NW_006399862.1:5283436-5287330 GCF_000299155.1 Elephantulus edwardii
TCTGACATACTTTGGGCATGTTGCAAAGAGGTCCTTGGAGAGGGACATCATGCTTGGGAGGGTGGAAGGACGGCGCAATAGGGGAAGACCCTCTCTCTATGAGATGGATCAATTCAGTGACTGGGGTAATCGGGATGGGTGTGTCAGAGGCAATGGGATTGGCACAGGACAGAGCAGGGTTTAGGGCTGTTGTACATAGGGTCGCTATGAGTCACAAATGACTCAACGGCACATAACAACAACAACAACAACAACAACAACAACAACAACGAACAACATCATTAATATCACATGCAAGGAAGATTCTGCTGAAAATTATCCAAAAACAACTGGATCAGCCCATCGACACAAAACTGCCAGATGTGCAGGCATGGTACTAGGTAAATTATAGATAAAGTGAAGTGGACCTTGTCTAGAAACAGAGGACCCAAGGAATGTCCATTTATGTTTCATTGACTATGCAATGACATTTGACAGTGGGGATCACAACAAACTGTGGCTAACTCTGAGAAGAATGGGAATTCCAGAACACTTGATTGTGCTTATGTGAAACCCATACTTGTACCAAGAGGCAGTCGTCAGAGCAGAGCAAGGAAACACTGCATGGTTCCAAAGTGGCAAAGGAGTACACCAGGCATGTGTTCTATCTCCGTACCTTTTCAATGTATATGTAGGATAGATCATCTGGGAGGCTGAGCTCTATTGTAAGAAATGTGGCATCAGGTTTGCAAGAAAATTCATCAACAGCCTTTGTTATGCAGATGACACTGCATTGGTGGCTGAAACTGAGCTGAAGCATTTGCTATAGAAGGTGAAAGACTGCAGCCTTAAATATGGATTGAAGCTCAGCATCAAGAAGACAAAGATTTTCACCACTGGGCCAACTGGCAGCATCATGATTGACAGTGAAGAGACTGAGATTTTTAACAGCTTCAGTTTACTTGACTTTACAATTAACACTCTTGGTACCAGCAGCCAGAAAACTAAAAAATAAACTGCATTGGGAAGTCTGCTATCAGGGCACTCTCCAGAGTACTGAAGAGCAACAATGTCAGTCTGGACACTAAGATGTGCCTGATCTAGGTTATGGTATTCTCAATTATGTGCTATGCATCAGAAAACTAAGCAATAACTAGGTATGATAGAAAGATTATTTCTTTAAGCTGTGGCACTGGAGAAGTGTATTGAATATACCATGGACTTCTAGGAGAACAAATAGATTTATGCTAGAGAGAGTGCAATCAGGCTGCTCCTTGGAGGCAAAGATTGTGAAACTTTGTCTGACATACTTTGGGCATGTTACAAGGAGGGACCAGACCGTGGAGAGCAAGATTATGCTTGGAAGGGTGGAAAGACAGTATAGTATAGAAAGACCCTTGATGAGATAGGTTGACTTAAGGGGTTAGGTGTCTCAGAGACAATAAGTTTGGCCTAGATAGAGCAGGGTTGGTTCAGAGCTGATGTACGTAGGGTCACTGTAAGTCACCCATGACTCAACAGCACATAACAACAATAACAACAACATACCCTAATATTTGTTTGTTTTCTTCTTTATTGTATTTGCCAGCAGCCTGAGTACATTGCATCTGAGAAGAGTTCCATTCTAAATATCAATAAAATAGAAACATAAAAGTACACAATTTTTATTGATTATACATTTACTTGTTCTGTGCCAAGATAAGTGCTAGATGTCCTTGTCACAGATATGTTGAGATAAGTATTGTTCCTAGAGGTTGTTCTATTATAGTGATGAAGAAATCAAACTTGAAATGCAATTCAGAAAAAGGGGAAACCAACAACAAAACCCCCTAATACACTGAATGCAATATGTCTTGAATGAAAATAAACTCACATGTTAGATGCTATTGATTTGACCCCAAAAGAAGTAAACATTCTCCAATTCTATATGATCCTCACAATGACTGTTGTAACCCACTGTTGCAGCCACTGTGTCAATTCATCTTATTGAAGGTCTAAGGAATTAATTATATTTTCTTTTACAAGACAAGGCCAAACCAGGGAATTTTTCTGTCTTCTTGTTGTTGGGTGCTATCGGGTTCAATGTGACCCATAGTGACCCTATGAACAATTAACCTGAACCCTGCCCTATCTTCTGCCTTCTCCATCATCTGACTCACTAGAGCTCATTGATGAAGTTACTGTGTCAATCCATGTCATGGGGAAACTTCTCCTTTGCTAACCCTTTATTATTCCAAGCATGATGTCCCATTCCAAGGAGGAGCCTCACCTAACAAAGTACGGAAGACAAAGGTTTCACCATCTTTGCTTCCAGGAAGCACTTTAGCGGCACTTTTTCCATATAGTAACTCTTCTTTTGGCATTCCATGGGATATTCGGCACTCTTTCCTGTATCACAGCTCAAAGGCATCAATCCTTCATCTGCATAATTTTTCATTGTCCAGTTCTCTGATATGTAGCAGGTAACAGAGAATTCCATGGCCTGAATCAGGTACACTTTCATCTTCAAACTGACATTATTACTTCTAACCATTTTGAAGAAGTCCCTGACAGCAGACTTGTCCAATACAATACATCTCCTGATTTCTTGACTGCTGGTATCAAGGGTTTCGGTTGTTTATCTAAGGAAGATGAAATAATTGACAGCTTCAATCCTTTCTCCATCTATCATCATGTTGACTGTGAGAACTTTTGTTTTCTTGATGTTGAGATATAACTCAGACCAAATGCCGGAGTCTTTGATTTTCTGCAGCAAGTGTTTCATATTCTCATTTTCAGCAAGCAAAGTTGTGTCATCTGCGTAATACAGGTTGTTGATGAGTCTTCTTCTAAACCTGATGCCACATGCTTCTTCACAGAGTCCAGCTAATGTCTGTCTTGAATACTATTATATCCCATGGTGTGTGAATGGCTAACAGAAGCACTCATTTTTTTATCTATAAACCTGTGAGTGAATAAATGGATGGCATATATTTCTATGGTAATGATGGACTTTCTCTATAAAAATATCACTTAAGTAAAAACTTGAAGAATAAGGATGGATTTTTTTCCTGAAATGAGAAAGAAAAGATAAGAAGATTAGAAAAAATGCCCAAATGTGTGAAGTAATGTTTTCAAAACAAATGAAGTCAAAGTGATCCAAGGAGAATTAGCAATATGGAATAAGACAAGTAATACTGGAGTAATAGGTAAAATCTACTTCAAATGCTGTCTTAGAAGCTTTAGCAAATACAGATTGTTTCTTAAAATCATTGAGTGAAAAAGATGATTGTATTACTATCACTCTTGTATAATCCTAGTGGATTGAAATATAGATCTTCATCACACATTTTGCACTACAATTTACTACATGTGTTTCTCTCTACCTAAAAGGGCACAATTGTGCTTGGGTCTACAATTAACACCCTTAGTGCAAGCAGGAAAAAAATGAGACATACTGCACTGCGTTTTTCCAAATTACTGTGGAGTGGTGATGTCAGTTTGAGGATGAAGGTGTGCCTGATACAGGTCACAGTCTTTCCAATTACTAGCTGTGCATTTGAGACCTGGACAATGAATAAGGATGACAGACAAAGAATTGAAGCCTTTGAGATGTGATGTTGGAGAAGAACATTGAATATCCCACGGAGAGTCAAGAGAACACACAGATATGTCCTGGAGATTGTGCAGCCACAGTGCTCTTTAGAGGCAAGAACAATGAGGCTTCACCTCACATATTTTGTATATGTTGGTAGGAGGTGTTATTCCTTGGAGAAGGAAATAATGTTGGGAAGGGTAGAGGGTTGGCAAAAGAGCAGAAGACCCTCAACCGGCTGTAATGGGCTCTTGTGTGCCAGGAAGTGTGACCATGGTGCAGGACAGAACAGGATTCAAATCTTTTGTTCATAGGGTCTCTGTGAGTCATGCTCGACTTGA
>NW_006399862.1:5287593-5329061 GCF_000299155.1 Elephantulus edwardii
AAAGTATGTCAGATGAAGCCTCAGAATCCTTGCCTCCAGGGAGCAGCCCAGTTTAACCCTCTCCAGGATGAATATGGCATCTAAAAATAATATGAACAAACATTTGATGTCTTTAATTTTGACAACATCTAGTTAAATATGGCAATTTAAGAAATTATTTCAATCTCATTATTACTCCATGACACCTTAATATTAAATAGCTAGTTAAGATTTCAGAAAGAAAAAAATAGTTATAAATAAATCCAAATATCTTGTACTCCTGAATTCAAATAGTTGGAGTTTGGATAATAAATTTTTGGAAGGTATGGTATATTTTCATACAAATTGGATATAAGAAAGCTCATGAAAGTATAAGCTATGTCTTTGAGAGGAATAGGATTTTCATTGGGTTAGGTATTGTATGAATATATTTTATAATTTAAAATGACAATTTAGTGGTGTGGAAACAACTACATCCGAACAGAACACAGAATGCTTAAATTGTAAATGCATAGAGGATGAAACAACGCGCTTTATACACCAATGCCAGGGAAAGTCTCCCTGGAGAGGTCATAATTGGATTGAGGCTTAAAAGAAAGTACATCTTTAGGCAGAGCACTCTAAAGACATAACAAGCAGAGCGAGGCTCAAAATCTTAAACCTGTAGTATTGCTTACGTATTTATTTAATATTTTAAAACCTATTAAGCTTTTAAGTTGAGTATCTATGAGTTAAGTCACAAGTACCACAAGGTTGAGCCCCAGTTTTCTCTTACCCATACCGTGATATTTTCAATCACATCTTATCCATTGCAAGTTAGACAATGAATAAGGAAGACCAAAGAAGAATTTACATCTTTTGAACTGTGCTGTTGAAAAATAATATTAAATAATGTCATTGACTGTAAAAAGAACAAACATTTCTTGGCTCTTGAGAAACCAGCATGTTCCTTTTAGATGATAGTAAGACTCTGTTTATCACTCTTTATTATCAGATAAGACTAAACCCTAGAAGAAAATTAAGTGGTCAACAAAGATCATCAATGGGATTGATTAATGCATTGATATCCACAATGCACTCAAACACAGAAGTGATTATGAACATGGTCTAGGACTGATGAAGTTATGGATCTATTGCTATGCATAGTGGTAAGTAAATTGGAACTGTCTGAAGGGCACATAGCAACAACACTCTATTACTCTATTTCTTGGCTGGTACAAAAACCTGGCTTAATAAGTCTTGCTGAGGAAGTAAAGAAGGGCAAGAGAATTGAACACATTTATACATGAAGTTATGTCATTATCTTTGTTTATTTGTGATGCTATAACGGAAATGCCACAGCAGAATGTGGTATGGCTTAAGAGGCTAGACATCTGTAATTAAAGCCCCAGTTCTAGGTGAAAGCTTTATTTGCATTGGAAAAATAATTATCTTAACTTCTCTCACATTCTTCTGTATGCTCCTTCATCTCTTGGAAATCCTCATCGATTTATCCTTCCTAAATTTGTTTGCTATATCAGTTCTTCTCTTTTTACATATCAAAAATGATTATGTTTAACATATACACTCTACATTGGCATTGCCACATTGACAGAACAAAACTCCTAAACCAGATGGGATTAGATTTACAGTTATATTAGTTAGGATGCGTATTCATAGTTGTGGAGGACACAATTTCAGTGATAACAGTGATAAACTAGGTAATAAGGAGGATATCATTCCTAAATTGTTTTCTATTTATTTTAATCTTATAAATTATCAGTGTCTACAGTTCTCAAATTATGGTCCAAAGGCAAAATTTCACCTTCTTCACAGGGATATCAGATGGAATGGTCCATCAGGTGTGTTAACCCAACCACAGAAACTCTCTGGTGGTTCAAATCCATGTACAATCTCCTCTCATTTAAATTTACAGCCTCTGAAAATCCACTGGAGAGTCAGCTACGAGTTGCTTCTTACTAGATGGCAAGGAAGTACCTGTATTTGTAAATACAGTTTCCTGAGATGTTGTTATTTGTTGTCAGTCGGGACCAACTTAGAGTTGGTTCTAACTTGAACTTGAACCCTAACCCCAGCCCTCATTGAGTTTTCAGAGGCTGGAAAGAGAGGTTTCCTCTCTTCCTCCAGTGGAGCAGAGATGGATTTCAACTCTTTGCCTTTGGGTTGACAATGCAAATATCTAGCAGTAAATCATCAGAGCTACTTTTACTGAGATAGATTTGTAAATTACTTACATACTATTAATGATGCAAACAAACCTCTCTATGACCTTGGAGAAATGATCAAAGTTATACAATTGTTCAGGTCTTTCATTCAGAGGGTCACTATGAGTTGTTTATGACTCGACTACACTTAACAGCAATAACACCAACATAGAGAGAGCTCTGTAGGTCTGGTGGATAGAGTGTTAGGCTACAAAGCCAAAGGTGGGTGATTTTAATCTGTTGCCCTCAGGCCTGGTTTTCATTCTTTTTGGTCATGTATTCTTCTAAGTGATATAGCACTGGTCTGTCCATTTGCTGTACAAAAGCAACTCATGATTGCTGTGATGCTAAACACTGTGAAACTGATGCATCAAATGTAATAGTGCTTACCCATGATGGACAATGTTTGGTGGAGCTCCCCAATTAAATCAAGCTTGGAAGCAGGAGTTGTATCCACTTCTGAAATATCTTGCCTCTGGAAACCCTATGAACTTGAAGAAACGATGAAAGTTATACAAGTGTTCAGGTCTTTGATTCATAGGGTAGCTATGAGTTGTCTATGACTCCACAATACTTAACAAAACAACAATTGATGACTACTTTCATGCTATATAACATCAGAGACTAGACAGCATACATAATGAAAGGCATTTATTGTATTGACCTAAAAAAGTAAGTTAATCTTCAGGCCAAATAAAAGACAATTTTAAAATAAGGTTACTTAATTATAATGTTGATAAGTACTGTCCAAACAGAACCTACAAAGAGCTAACCTTGCAGCAGGTTTTCAGAGGCAGTTAATTGCACGAGTGGAGATTGATCATTTCTCCCACAGAGCAGCTGGTTGACCAAAGCTGCTTACCTTTGGGTTCTTAGTTCACTCTCTGGAGTTTGTCTCTTAATATGGCTTTTCTAGTGTAGATTACTACTATATGGAGGGGTCAGACTGTGACTGAGGCATGTGGTCTATATGCAAATGGATTGGCCATCTACCATTCCACAAGGGGATTGACCAGTCTCAACAATCTACAAGAGGATTGACTAATCTCACCAATAGATTTAACAGCTGTCGCTGCAGAAATTCCACACACAAGATCCCCAGTGTTCCATACACGTGTGTGTCCTTCTTTAAGACACGAGAGGCCCTCTAAAGGCCCTCCACAGGTCCAGCTGGGACCGAGACTCACAAAACACTGGAATTCACCCTCAGCCTACAGGTGTGGACAAACATGTGAGTATTTTGCAGTTCTAGCATGCCCGAATGCTGGCAGACTCTGTGCAAGAGACCCCCGTTGATCTGGAAAGTCCCCTCTGCTGACACCCAATAGGAAGAACAGAAAGCCCCAGGATCCCCAAGCTCTCCATATGTGTGGGTATCTCTCTTACTGATCCGAAGGGCCCTCCACAGGTCCAGCTGGGACCGAGCCTCACAATACACTGGCCCTCACCCTCAGTCTACAGGTATGGACAAACATTTCAGTGTTTTACAGTGTTTGGTGGAGCTCTTGGATTCAAACAAGCTTGGAAGCAGGAGTGCCACCTACTTCCGAAATAGCTTGCCTCCAGAAACCCTATGAACCTGGAGAAAGATAAAAGTTATACAAGGATTTAGGTCTTTCATTCAAAGGGTAGCTATGAGTCGCCTACTAGTCGATAGCACTTAACAACAACAACAGCTACACAGATTAGGAATTCTTCCACCACCAGAAGGAATTCCTCCCACAACAGAAAAGATGGAATTCTTCATCTAGCCAGAGAGAAGAGACTTTTTCCAACCCAGTGAAATGTGGAACACGGTTTGGAATGGCGGCTGCAATGACGGCTGAACTGGAGAAATCGATGTGAGATTGGACTTTGTGGTGGGAGAAACCAATGCTCATTGGACTCAGAACTTTTTTTGATAATTAGAGCCATAAAGCTTGAGGCTGAGGTGACTGTGTGTATATTTTGGGAGCTGTCTTATCAATATTTTGTTATTAATCTGAATTATAACCTTTTAACACTTCCAATATGTTCTGTGTGTTCTATGAGCTGTCACATCAGATTTTGGACCTCGTCAAGCCGTGAGATTTATATTGAGATAAGTGGAAGGAGGCAGGAAGTGTCTGACCTCATGGAAATTGGTTTTGTGATACTGATATGGTGGATGGGGATAGTCTTCCCCTATGAAGTTGGTAAAACTCAGACATAGTGTTCCCCATATAGCCTCTGATCTTCTTATAAATTCCTCACCACGAAGTCACCAGAGCTCCCTTCTTGTTGCTGCTATGTACTGTTGAGTGGACTATGACGCATAACAACCCTATGAACAATAGTTCTGAACACTGCCCTATCTTGAGCCAGTCTCACAGTCTCAGGTACACCGGCCCCCAATGCCACAGTGACTGTGTCAATCCTTTCCATACAGAATCTTTCCCTCTTGAACTGAACCTCTACTCTCCAAAGCATGTGTTCCTTCTCCAAGGACTGGTCCTCCTGGTAACATGCCCAAAGCATGGAAAATAGACTTTCAAAAATCTTTGCCTTTAAGGAACAACCTGATTTCATCTTCTTCATGAAAAATCTGTTTTCTTGGCAGTACATAGTATGTTCATTACTCTTCTTCAGAACAACTTAAAAGACACTGATGCCTCTTCTGTAATCCTTAATAATTTTCCAGCTCTTAGAAGTATAATAAGCAATTGAGAAGATTCTGGCTTGAATCAGGTACACCTTAGTCTCTAGACTGACATCATTGCTGCTTACCATTCTGGAGAGGTCCCTGACAGTTGATTCTCCTAAAACCACTTGTCTTTTGACTTCCTTACTGCTGGTACCAAGAGTGTTGTTTGTGGACCGGAGTAAGATGACATTGTTGACAATGTTACTGCTTTCTCCATCTTTCTTGATGCTTCCAACTGGCCTAGTGATGAGATTTTTTTAAATTTTTTTATTATCATTATTATTAATTTTAATGGAAGTTTACAGACTTTGGATTTCCATTCGTTCATAGTCGCTCTTTTCTTCCTGTCCAACCCTCTCCCCCAGTTCACTCTTCTCGTTGAAAAGTAAAAGAAAAATTCTTTCATTGTTATACAGTCCCTCCCCCCAGAATTTTTGCTTTCTTGATGTTGATATGCAATCTTTATTGAAGACTGCCGTCCTTGACCTTCTGCAGCAAATGTATCCAGTCCTCTTCAGTTTTGGTGAACAAGGTTGTATCATATGCATAATGCAGGGTGTTGATGAATCTTCCTTTAATCTTGGTGTCACATTCTTCTTCATAAAGTCCGATTCTCAATGATCTGCTGGATATGTAGATTGAAAATATATGGAAGTAGGATGCATCCCTGACACACTCCTGCTTGATTTGGACTATGCAGTGTTCCCTTGCTATGTGTATACGATGACTTTATGGTCTAGGTAAAGGTTTTACATGAACATAATCAAGCATTCTGGGATTTCCTTTCTTCTCAATGTTAGTCACTATTTGTTGTGATCTACACAGTCTAATGACTTTACATAGTCAATAAAAGACAGATAGACATCCTTCTGGTACTCTCTGATGTCAGTCAAGGTTCATTTGACATTGGCAATAATATTCCTAGTGCTACAGACTCTTCTAAACTCAACTTTTATTTCTTAAAGTTCTTTATCGCTATTCTGTTCCAGTGCTTTTATATAATCTTCAGCAAGATTGTGCTTGCATGTGATATTAGTTATATTGTTTGATGATTTCCACATTCTTTTAGATCACTTTTTAAAAAAGAATAGAAAGAAATATAGATCTCTTCCAGTTGACCAAATGAAATCATCAAGATTTCTTTCAACAATCTTATAAGCACATCCAGGGCTGCATCTGTTTGTTGAAATATGCCAATTGATAGTTTATCAATTCCTGGAGTTGTGTTTGTTGCGAATTCCTTCAGAGCAGCTTGAACTTCCTCCTTCACTTATCTGTTTCTCAATCACAACCTATTTGATAAATAGTTATGTGGAGCTTTATTATTCTCTGGAGAATAAGAGTTTATGCCTAGTCTCTCATTGTCAAAGAATCATAACTGAGTCAGAGCTTACTCTCCAGGGGGTTTTTGGGAGACTATAAAAACCAAGAAGGCTGATGGTCCTTTTTACCCCCTGTGGAACCACTGGTGGATTTGATCCTCCAAAGAGGTCCTGGGTTTTTTTCTAGTAATGCACCTGTCTCCCTACAGACTATACCACCAGCACTCTCCATCGCATCAATACATTCATAAGGAAGTTTCTATGAGTTGTAATTTCCTTATAATAGCCCTAATCCTATATTCTACCCGAGTATTCCTTACATAAATCTAAGATACTAATGGAACTCATTTAATCACTAGCAACTTCATTAGTGTAAGTCTCCCAACCACTACGTGCTGGTTAGTGAAATCTAAAGATATCATTTACGTATATGATGAAGCTATTTACCTGTCAGAGTAAATCACCACTGCTTGCAAAGAAAGATGAGTGAGATAAATATATCCAGCCCTTTACAAACAATATTATATATATTAACTAAAAATACTTAAAAAGTAAATCATGAATATAAGAACGCATGAAAAAATGACAAAACTGATAAGAAAATGAAAAACATTTCTTAACCTTGATCGTGTTACCTCCTGATTCTGTAGAAAGGTAGATTGGATAAATCATATAATCGTAAGTCCAATTTCATCTTCAGTATGTGTCTATCCATTTTGGCTTTTAATAAAGTGCAGACTCATATTTTAAAGCAACCCACAACATGATTAATAAGGGCACCACAGTAAAGAAGCATAAAACTGCCCTGTCTCCTTCATCTGTTCTTCTGGTGCAGTGATTAACCTTTGAGTTTATGAGTATTTTTGCACTTGCTTCAGATAAAGTATTTTATGAGTTCTTTCCTCCCAGGCAACTTGGATTAAACTTATCAAGCCTAGGAAGATAGTGACCCATAATGGCAGTTTTCTTTGAAAACATAATCGGCCTCTTTGCTACATTATCTGAACAATCCTTGCACCAACCAGATGGAAACATCAAGGCAGAGACAAGACAACTTGTTAAGGTCACATTCCACACTCATATACATCATTCATGCTTAATTGATTTGCAGCCCCACCTAAAGATAGATGGCCATGCATAATGAAGGCTGAGAATATGAAAAGATCATTTTTGCTCCCCATTAATTCCCATTTGGAATGGCTCCTGACTTTACAAAACTTTTTGGCAGCACATTCACTGATGACTGATCGCTCCTTCACAGTGTAGAAATAGGGCAGAAGCAGAAAGATTTATCTTTCAGTAAATTACTAATGAAATAACAAAGTGTGCTGGGGTGTCTCCAAATCCCAGTATTATGCCCCCCTCCAAAAATAGCAAGTCAAAAGAAGTTAGACTTGGCCAACGTCCTGAGATTATACAGACTTCTCACATAAAAGGCTATGTGACTTTGCCTCAGAGCTAACATTTTGATCATTATGTAAGTGTCCAGTTAACTTTTGTGTCCATACTCTAAGAGTTTACATCTTCATGTATCTCAGTGAATTCCATTATCCCAGTATCCTTTTCAAATATGGGCATTTTCAGAGATATCAGACTGTGTTCGATTGAAAAGAACTCAGAACTTCTTTCTCATTAAGGAGGAGAGGCTATTCTCAGTTTCCTTTAAAAATGCATTTTTAAGCATATCTTAAAATTTTTAGGTAAATTAGAACAGGTATGTATGGTTTTTATTTATCCTTGTTGTTGTTGTTGTTGTTGTTGATTGCCCTCAAGTTAAGCACAACTCATAGTGACCCTTTGAACAAAAGGCCTGAAGCCCCTCAACAACTATCAACATTTACCTAAGTTCAGAGTTTCCAGAGGTCGGCATGGCATTTAGGAAGTGGATGCCATTCCTGCTTCCAATATTTATCCTGACCCTAGCCAAACAGAAAGCTTTTCAATGACTTAAAGCCTTCAAATGCAACATGTGATGGTGATTGTGCTGAAGAATTTGTTTCAAAAAAGGGTTGGTTCAGCCAATTCAAAGTGAAGAAAAATTTACATTATTTTAAAGAGAAAATACAATGAGTCAAGAAGGTAGAAGTTTATAATCCTGAGACTACCTTTATTCTATTTTGTTAACAGTCTTTATTTCTCTTCAGTTTGAATAGTAAACTCTACCAGGGAAAAAGCAAACATAAGAAATGTTTTTGTCTTTACTATGTCTTTACATAATCTGTATTTGCTATGAACCAGTTACTTCTTCCCAAGAGAGGGAAGAATGAAATGGCATAAGTCAAGTAGAAATCAGGCCTAAAAGTAGTGTGTCAAAAAAGACTAAAGCACTGAGCAACAAAAAGGAGAGAGAGGTGGATGGAGGGGTGGAGGGGGAGTGGGGGTGGAGGGATGGGAATCCTGTAATTACATATTGTTGTTGTTGTTGTTATGTGCCGTCTAGTCTCCTGTGACTCATAGCGAACCTATGTACAACAGCCTATCTCTATCCTGTGCCAATCGCACTGTCTCCGACACACCTACCCCAATAACTCCAGTCACTGAATCAATCCGCCTCACACACTTGGTGCATGTTGCAAGGATGGGCCATTCCTTGGATAGGGACATCATGCTTGGAAGTGTTGAGGGACAGCACAGGAGAGGAAGAGCCTGGATGAGATGGGTTGACTCCATGACTGGGGTAATGAGGTAGATGTGTCAGAGACAGTGAAGTTGACTCAAGATAGAGCAGGGTTCAGGTCTGTTGTCATTATAAGTCACAAGTAACTTGGTGACACATTAACAAAAACAGCAGTCAATGAGCTAAGAGATATATCCAAGCGAGACACTTTGAAAATGGTTATGAAAGCCAAACCCAAAAGAGTATGAACAACATCATATTTCATTTGTAAGATAATGACTTCCATTTCTAATTAGCTTGTGAGTGCTGAGTAGTAATATTGATTAAGGCACTTGCTTTTACCATAGAGTGGAATGCAGTTGTGTTTCATAAAATTGTTGGATTTTGTCATCATTTTAGTAACAGTACTTTATGAAAAAATTAGTAAAGAAGATGGGTTTTGAAACAAGAAGATACTTTCTTAAGTTGTTGGGCACTTAAAAATGGTTCCATTTTCACAGGGAGAACGATTTCCATCAAGAATATCAATTACTTAAAGCCAAATCATGAGGTCAGACATACTTCTTCATCTTCTCAATTCTAACATCAACTTCCCTCCAATAGTTCTTGATATTCTAATACTGTTGTTGTTAGGTGTCATATAGTATAACCCAAAGTCACCCTATGAACAATAGATCTGAACCCTGTCCTATCCTGTGCCATCTTTGCATTTTCTGACTCACTAGAGACCATTGGGGCAGTCTCCATATCAATCCATCTGGTCAAGGGTCTGCCTTTCTTTCATTGACCCTGCGTCTTTCAGAGTATTTTATCCTTCTCCAAGGAATAGCCCTTCCTAACAACATGCTTTGTGAAGCTTTATCATATTAAAAGCACTTGGGCTATACTTTCTCTAAGACATATTTGTTTGTTATTTGAGCCGTCCATGGGATGTTCAGTACGCTTCTTTAACACCACAGCTCAAAACCATCAATTATTCTTCTGTCATCCTTATTGATTGTCTAGCTCTCAGATGCTTAGTAAGTGGTCAGAAAGATGAGGGCCTAAATCAGACACACCTTAGTCCTCAAAATGACATCATCACTCTTCAATAATTTGGAGAAGTCTCTGACTGTAGACTTTCCCAGTATAATACGTCTCCTGATTTCCTGACTAATGATACTAATGGTGTTATGGATTCAAGAAGATGAGTTATTGACAGTTTCAGTATATTCTCCCTCTATCATGATGTTGTCTTCAGACAAGAGGTAAGAATCAATTAAGTTTTCTTGAGGTTGTGATGAAATCCATTTTGAACGCTATATTCTTTGAACTTCTGCAACAATATCACTAATATCACATGCAAGCAGGATTCTGCGGAAGATATTCCAAAAACGACTGGATCAGCACATCAACAGAGAATTCCATAAGTCCGATCTGGGTTTAGAAGGGGTCGCGGTATTAGGGATATTGTAGCTAATGTTAGATGGATCTTGGCTGAAAGCAGGGGGTACCAGAGGAATGTCTATCTGTGTTTCATTGACTATGCAAAGGTCTTTGACTGGGTGGATCACAACAAACTGTGGCTGACTCTGAGAAGAATGGAAATCCCAGAACACTTGATGATGCTAATGTGAAACCTATACTTGGACCAGGAAGCAGATATCAGTACTGAGCAAGAAAACACTGCATGGCTCAAAATTGGGAAGGGTGTATGCCAGGGATGTATCCTATCTCTGTACCTTTTCAACCTATATGCAGAACAGATTATCCGGGAGGCTGGGCTGTATGAGGAGAAGTGTGGCATCAAGATTGGAGGAAGACTCATCAACAATCTGCATTATGCAAATGAAACTACACTGCTTGCTGAAACTGAGGAGGACCTGAAGTGCTTGCTGCAGAAGGTCAAGGACTACAGCATTCAGTATGGAGTGAGGCTTAATATCAAGAAAACAAAGATTCTCACCACTGGAATGACTGGCAGCATCATGATGGATGGTGAAAAGATTAAGATTGTAAACAATCTTAGTTTGTTTGTCTCTACAATCAACACTCATGGCACCAACAACCAGATAATTAAAAGACATTTGCTTCAGGAAAGACTGCTGTCACAGACCTCTTCAAAATACTGAAGAGCAATGATGTCCATCTGGAGACTAAGGTCCACCTATGCATCAAACAGCTGGACATTGACTAGAGAGGATAAAAGGAGAATTGATATCTTTGAGCTGAAGTGCTGGAGAAGAGTATTGAATACACCATGGATTGCTAAGTAATGGACAGTTTCGTCCTAGAGAGGGTGAAATCAGTCGACTCTTGGAGGCAAGGATTCTGAAGCTTTGTCTGATGTACTTAGACAGGTTGTAAGTAGGGACCTGTCCTTGGAGAGGGATGTCATGCTTGGGAAACTGGAGGGACAGTGCAGGGGAGGCAGACCCTGAATGAGATGGATTGATTCAGTGACTGGGGTATTGGGAGTAGGTGTGTCAGAGACAGTAACATTGGTATAAGATAGAGCAGGATTTAGGACTGTAGGACATAGGGTCGCTATGAGTCACAGGCAACTCGACAGTGCATAACAATGACAACTCTAATATTAAGTTCGCTAATTCATTGCAATGGCCACACAGAATTCAGACAATGCCCATGATCATGGTGCTTAATAGGGAAGTAATATGTGACAACTCAGGTTGTATTGGTGCTTCACAATACTTTACTCCTCAAATGTATAACATCTAACTTTCCTAAATTATTTTATAATATCCATCTCATTTAAAATTGCTTAAGTAGTTTATGATGCTGCCAATTGGACCAGTGGTGAAAATCTCTCCAAAACACTGAAGAACAATGATGTCAAGGTGAAGACCAAAGTGCACCTGATTCAGGCTATGTTCTTTTTTAATCACTTGCTACCATCTGAGAGCTGGGCAATGAATTTGGAACACAGAAGAGGAAATTACACCTTTGAGTTGTGGTGTTGGAGAAGAGTACTGAACAGTCCATGGACTGCTAAAAGAGCAAACAAATGTCTTGGGAAAAGCACAGTGAATACTTTATAGAGGCAAAGGTGGAGAAGTCTCTTGCACTTTGGTCACATTAGTTGGAAAATGACATCAATCTTGGAAACGTGAAGATTTCAGTGAAAGAGAAGAAGACCTTAAATGAGATGGATAGACACAGTGACATTAGTAATGGGCTCATATATGTCAGATTTGATGAGGATGGGTTCATATCTGTTATTCTTAGTGTTGCTATGAGTCATACTCATGCCAAAGTCATCTAACAACAACAACAACAACATATGCACCACCCAAGAAAGGTGACCGAAGAGAAAGCACAAATTACACAGCAATATCATTAATATCACATGCAAGCCAAATGTTACTAAAGATCATTAAAAAATAGCTGGAACAATCTCTTGACAGGGAACTGCCTGAAGTTCAAGTTTGGTTTAAAGGAGGCTGTGATACTAGAAATATCATTGCTGTTGTCAGATGGATCGTGGAAAAAAATCAGAGTACCAAAAGAAAGTCTATTTGTATTTTATTGCCTCCATATAGGTATTTGACTGTGGGGATTATAACAAACTATGGCTAGCATTTAGAAGAATGGGAATCCTAAAACACTTAATTATGCTCATATAAAACCTATGCAACAACAATGTATGCATTTTCATATGCTCTGCCTTTCTTGTGACAGTGCATTTCCTTACCACGAGGTCACCAGAGCTCCCTGTGTACAGCTATGTCTACAGTTGTGTTCTTTTCGACACTCTGGTCACCTGTTGACCACAGAGTAAGTCGTTTGAAGCCTGCAACAACTGCTCAGCAGGATAAATGACATGGCAATCTCTTCATACAGTGGTGAACAACCCAGGAAGCCCTATTTTACTAAGAAGTTGCTAAGAGTTGAAATATACTTGAAAGCACACAACAACTTCATCAAAGGGCTTTAGAGTCTTTGGTGAGAGAGAAATACTCATATTTTGTGATACAATCTACATTTACAGTAATTGGCAATTAGTTGGTTTTCGTCTGAGTTAAAATTCGTTTTGATTTATTTTTTTAATAACCTATGTTATTAGACTTGGTGCAATAGCTTGTTGCATTATATGATAATGTGAGCCTTACTCCAGGATTCTAATGTAAAATTTTTGCATATTTAAAATAAAGGTCAGGACTACTGTAAATTTTAAATGCTATCGTAATAGCAAGTTTGCATTTATTTAGCATTGCTTCAAATAAACTTCTGTGCAAAAAGTAGGAATTCTACTTATCTGATAAAAGTGATGTTAATTGTATCGCAAGCCAAGATATTCAAGTGTGCAAATTATATCAACAAATACTATTAAGAATATAGGAAATTCTAGAGCGTATTTTTTTATCCTCATGTTGAATCTGTATATAAACTATGAAGCAGTCAAATGGAACAAAGAGATACAGGGAGGTTAAAACAAGGAAAGATGTGCCTGAGGATGGTATCATTACACAATCCTTAATCTCTCTGCATGCTGAGTAAATAGTTCTAGAAACTAGACTACAGGAAGATGAATACAGTGCACGAAGACTCATTACTAACATTTGGTATGCTTGTGACACAATCGTGCTTGACGAAAACACCAAAGACATAAAGAACTTACTCATGAGATGAAAGATTTGAACGTAGTCTTTAATATTTATCATACTTAACCATATAGAAAAGAAAAATCCTAATGACTGAACATTAAGCAGTATCATAATAGAGAAAAGGTTGACATTTTCAATCATTATGTTTGACTTAGATCCATAATCAATACCCTTGCAAACAGTAGTCAAGATCTCAAATGATTTTTTTTCATTCTACAAAGTTACTGCAAAAGTTCTCTTTAAAGTGTTAAATTGTGAAGATGTCATTTTGAAGATGAAGGTAAACTTTATATGTGTATGAAAGTTGGACAAGAAAAAATCATTAGGCAATGTATAAGGAAGACTAAAGAAAAAAAATACATTTAATTAAGGTTCTGATTACAATACTGATGCCTTGACTTAACTATACTTAAGGATGCTTTTGTTAAAATATTGAATGATCCAAGAAGCATTAAAAGAAGATGGAAAGAGTACACAGAGTCATTGCACCAAGAGGAACTGGCGAACACAAGAATTTCATGAAACAACATATGATCAAGAGCCTGCGATGTTGAAGGAAGAAGTTCAAGCTGCTCTGAAAGAATTGGCAAAAAACAAGGCTCCAGCAATTGATGGCATACCAATTGACATATTTCAACAAATAGACACTACTCAGGATGTGCTCACATCATTGTGCCAAGAAATCTGGAGGACAACTACATGGCCAACTGACTGGAAGAGATCTATATTTGTTTCCATTCCAAGAAAGGTGACACCCAACAGAGTGTGGAAATTATTTAAAAATATTACCCATGGTGAAAAATATTTGGTGGAGCTTCCAGACTAAAGCAGGCTTAGAAGCAGGACGGGCATCCACTTCTGAAATAGCTTGCCTCCAGAAACTCTATGAACTTTTAGAAATGATGAAAGTTTAACAAGTGTTTAGGTCTTTCATTCATAAGGTCGCTATGCTACTTGAGGGCCCTTAATAACAACAACATTATATCGCATGGAAGCAAGAATCTGCTAAAAATTATCCAAAAATTACTGGAACAGCACAAAAACAGAGAATTGTCTGAAGTACAGGCTGAGTTTAGAAGAGGCTGTGGTACTGAAAATATAGCTAATGTTAGATGGATCTTGGCTGAAAGCAGAGAGTACCAGAGGAATGTCTATCTGTATCTCATTAACTATGCAAAGGCATTGACTGTATGGATCACAAAAAAACTGTAGCTGACTCTGAGAAGAATGGGAATCCCAGAACACTTGATTGTGCTTATGTGAAACCTATTCTTGGGACCAAGAGGCAGTCGTCAGAACAGAGCAAGCAAACACTGCATGTTTCATATCGGTGATCAAGAAAACCTCTACTGTTGGAACTTTCATGCACTGTTGGTGTGATTGGAAAATGGTGCAACTACTCTGGAAGGCAATATGGCATTTCCTCAAAAAACTGAAATTAAAAACTCCATATGACACATTTATTCCATGTCTAGGAATACACCCCAAGGAAATTAGACCTGAGACACAAATGGAGATTTGTACACCGATGTTCATGCTATTTACAATCACAAGAACATGGAAACAGGCCAAATGTCCAACCACAACTGAATGGATTGAGAAATGGTGTTACATTCACACAAGGGACTACTATGCAGCATTCAGGAACAACAATTTTGAATAATACTATACAACTTGGGAGAGACTGGAAACCATTATGCTGAGTGAACTGATGAAGTCTCATAAGGACAAATACAGCATAAGACAATTATTATAAAAATAGAAGGATAACTAGTAAAACATGAATGTGGGTCCACAGGAGGAAGGGGTGAAGCAGAGGAGTGAGGATGAGTAGGGACTAAACCATAAGTTTGCACAATTTGGTTGGTAGAGAGAGAAGGTAAAGGATATGGGAAAGATCCGGCTGGTACCTGAAATGATGGGGTAATTGTGGGCACAGTCCAATGGGGAGTAATTTTATAAAATAAAATACATGGGAAAGATTGTATAAAGCATAACGTTGAAAAAGGAATGCGTGGAGGAAATATCTGCATCGAAACTAATAATAAAACAGAAAAGAACGTGCATCAAGGAAGGACTAACTCAGTGCCAATGAAATTACACCATTCACACAATCAACTGTAGAGGGATCCCAAGTTAACTTGTCTAAGGAACAGGGGTAACCCTTTCCACCACATTCATTCGTTTCTTCAAACATGAATCAGATGTTCTCTGATCACAAAAGTCTAGGACTCTGCTTCCGGGACAAAGTCTGACCTTTGTTTATATCTATTACCAATACTTGCATTAGTATCTTTTTCTCCACTATAGACATTGTGGGGTTCAGAGGGGGGGGAAATTGGGAAACCTGATCAGATATTTGTAACAAGAAGATCTGACATGCTGCACCATTTCTTACCATTGGCAACAGCAGATCCTAAAATCTACCAGCTATAGAAACAGTGATGTCTTTCACCTTTGACAAGGGCAGACCTTTTAATGCAAAAGAGAGTATATTTATTGATTTCAAACATTTAGACAGACACCGTCCCTGCTTCATGGCAAGATGTCCTGTATTTCTTCCCACCTTGCTCCCAGGGGCTGTCAGGTCTGGAAAGGGGAAAAATGAAACAAATGCTTTTTCTCTTTCAATTTCCCAGCGGGGGAGCCCTGTTGAAATGGCAGGCATGCCCTGCTGCTTTCTGTATCATCAACAGATGGCAGACAGCTGCATTCCTTGTGTTTGTTTCCCATTCAGCAAATTGCAGGTCACATCTGGTCTAGCCTCTGCTTGGTCTGAGCAGATGGGAGTTCACATTCTTTATAGGTGGCTGACTTGGAAAAAAAAATAATAATAAGGGCGGGGTGGCTAAGAGGAGTGAAAAAGAAAGAAGAATAGAAATGAAAGAGAAAGACGAGACGCCTTTAAAATAGTGACAAGGAAATCTGCACAGCTGGTATAACTTCAGTATCGGCAAACCATTTAGCCAGACCCTGGGCAACAATGAACAAAGCAAAATCACATGTAGAGACAGCCGAGCAATCTAGGACAACGAAGACGAGGCTACCAGATGTAGCAAAGAAGATAGACAAACAATTCAATTTATCCTCCAGAAACACTCTAACTTACTTGATTTTGAACTTGAGTTTTACCTATAAGCTTTAAATCCTCATTTAAGATGGTTATTAGAAAACGCATCACTAGCATGTAGTTTAAATCACTCCAGCTTCTGTTGGAAGACTTTTAACATTGAGTAATACATCAAGGAACACTCATCTTGGTAAAAGAATTGAGCGGAGAATAAGGGTGCTAAGTGTCTTCGTTATTTGGTATTGTTACATCAGCAATACTATAATTGGATGGCCTTAACAGAGATTTATTGTCTCACTGCATTCAGGAGGCTATATGTCTGTGTCCGGGGCACTATTTCTAGGGGAAAGCATTGATGGCTCTGCTCTCTCTGGCAGGTGATTGTCTTCTTTCAATGTCTGTGTGCCTTTCCCTGGACCTAGAAGTTTCTCAGCAAATTTGCCTCAAGTGATAGAGAAAGCTCAACACTGGTTTTTCTTTCTTTGTGGCACTAATGTTCCTTGGTCCTTTCTTATGTTTTCTTTTACTTGTCTTAAGAGAAAATGTAATGGGCTCAGCTGTTAGAATTGTATAGTGTGTTCTAAGCGGTTTGGTTAGCAAAGACGAACAGTTCCAGTCTACCAGCTGTTCTGAGAAACTGTTCTGAGAAACATAGATAGGCAATCTCTTCCTTTAAAATGTTCACCTTGGAAAACACAATGATGCGTTTGTCATGATTCTAAATAGTTTCAAGCACAGTGGGTTTGAGTTTGGTATAAACCTGCCTCAGTAGTACAATACATCACAATAAGGAGGATAATTATGTTAAATCACAAAATAGAGGCTAACCACACAATGAGGGAAATCAAGGCCTAGGCATAGTGACACTTTTGGTTCAATCGATGACAGGCAATAAGGTTAGTCCAGAACTAACTTCTCTCAAATGTGAAAAATCATGATAATCATCAGGTAGCAGGCAAATACTAGAGATCTATCCAGAAAAATTGTGATTGAAGGAGTCCATAAAAGCGTTTTAAAAATGTACTTTTTATACAAGTTGCATAAACCATTTCTTAGATATGTACATATAAAGCCTTATGTATACACTATTATGTTTATTAACTAGTTTTAGAGGAGAGAAATTTGTTGGTATACACCATGGAGTTGTGTGGTTAATCTAAAGTTCTCTGGCAGTTCAAATCCACCAAGTGGTCTCCAGGAGAAAGATGGACAGTTTCCCCCAGTGATTCACAGGCTCAAAGCCCCACTGGAGGTTCATTCAGCTATGTGTTAGAACTGACTTGACAACAATGAGAGGAAAGAGAAGGAGGAGGAGGAAGAGAAGGAGGAGGAGAAGAAGGAGGAGAAATAAGAGGACTGTCTTTATTAGGTATTGGATATTAAGAGGAAGAATGTGGCAAATCAGAATTGGAGGAAGACTCATCAACCATCTGCATTATCCGGGTAACACAACCTTGCTTGCTGAAACTGAGGACAAGCTGAAGCATTTGCTGAAGAAGGCAAAAGATTGTAATCTTCAATATAGATTGAAGATGAACATTGAGAGGACAAAGATTCTCACCACTGGGCCAGTTGACAGAACCATAAAACATGGAGAAGAGATTAAAATCGTTAACATTTTCAGCTTACTTGGATTCACAATCAACTCTCTTGGCACCAGCAGTCAGGAAATCAAAAGACAAGTTGGAGAAGTCTACTGTCAAGGTTTTCCCAAATTAGTTAACACGCAATAATGTTAATTTAGAAACCACAATGCACCTGATCCAGGCTATGGTCTCCACAATTATTTGCTATTTATCAGAGAGTTTAATAAGGGCTAACAATTGCAGAGGAAGAACTGATGCCTTTGAATTGTGGTGCTGGAGAATGTTATTAAACATACCATGGACTTCAAGAGAATAAACAAGTCTGTCTTGGAGAGGGCGAAACCAAGTTTCTCCTTGGAGGTAAGGGTTTTGGAGCTCCATCTCACATACCTTGGGCATGTGACCAGGAGAGTTCAGATATTGGAGAAGGACATCATGCTTGAAAGAGTGGAGGAACAGTGAAGGAGAGGAAACCCCACATGAGACGGTTTGACTCAGTAACTGGGGTACATGTGTAGGTCTGTTTGACTCAATGTGACTGGCTTAGGATAGTACAAGATTCAGAGCTATTGGACATAGGGTTGCTATGAGTAACAGGCAACTCTATGGTACATAACAACCATAAGATGCACAACATAATGAAACTTTTCCTTGGCTTGTATCATCCTTAAAAGCTTTTTCCTTTTCTTCTTATTAATTTTAATGAAAATCCACAGAGACTTTGGATTTCCATTCATTCATTGTTGTACTTTTCTCCCTGCCCATCTCTCCACCCCAGTTCGTTCTTCTGTTTGAAAAGTAAAAGAACAATTCTCTCATTGTTATATAATCCCTCCCCCAAAGTCTAAGCATTTTTATGTCCATTGTTGCAGGCACTGTTTCAACCTATGCCAATGAAGATCTTCTTTTTCACTAACCTTGTACTTTACCAAGAAAGAAATATTTGTCTTGGACCAGGCCTCTCTCTGTCATAAGTTGAAACTCGTGAGACAGCGTCTCATGATCCTTCCTTATAATGTGTTATGAAGTATTCTGTTTGCATTTCTTCCAATACACATATTATTGTTCTTCTGACAGTACATGGCATGTTAGATATTGTTCAAAAAGGTCATATTTCAAATACATCTATTCTTCTTTGGTCTTCCTAATTCATTGTCCAACTTTTTTCATACGTACAGGGTGATTGAAAAGATCATGACTTGGTCAGGTGAACTAGCTCTTCAAAGTGGCATTCCTTCATTTGACATCTTAAAATTTCATAACTGATCTGTCCAAGGAAAAATATTATCTGATTTCCTGACTGCTGCTTCCTTGATGCAGATGTCAAAATTGTTCATGATAGCACATACGATGTATAGCACCCACTGTGTGACTTTATTTTACTATCAGTTAAAGATTACAAAGATGATACTTTTTTCCTTTGCTTTCTTTTTTCATCTGTAACCTTAGTAACTTCTGATGTTTGTTGACTTGTGTCCTATCATATTTGACACTGAACATCTTAAATACAAAGCTGTGCTGCTATTTTGCTTGATTCTTTGCACAGAGATTGTCGTTAATATCTGTTAGCTGAGGGAATGTGCATTTTTAACTGATCATCCTTAACCTTTATTCACAATCAAGGCTGATGAAAATAATATTACCTGAGTGCCTCAAATACATATCCAAGGTCAGAATGTTTTCCTTTTTGCATAAATGAATGCATATGCCTTCTAATAAAATGATCTTTTTGTGATCATTATTCACAATCATGAAAAGAAACTCAATTAAACAATAAAATAACATCTTTTGAAGAAGTGAAATGGGAAATTTCTTTTTTATTTTGTTATTCAAAGAGGTATGCTATTCTCTCCTTGAACATAGGCCCCTTTATATGACTTTATTCTATGTTTCTCCATTAATATCACTTGGGAAGATTAAGATTCGTTCATGCTAAGTACTTTAAAATTATTCAGAGGCTTATTACTTGTGCATAGGATGAGAGCTCCTTCCCAACCATCACCCTGGCTTCTGATCTTAGAAGAATTTTCCTCCCATAGAGGCAAATAGTAAGTTTGATTCATACAGTTCTTCTAACTCTTGTTGTTGTTGTTATGTGCCGTCGAGATGCTTGTGACTCATAGCGACCCTATGTACAACAGCCCTAAACTCTGCTTTGTCCTGTGCCAATTGCACTGTCTCTGACACTCCCATCCTGATTATCCCAGTCACTGAATCAATCTACCTCTTAGAGGACCTTCTCCTCCTGCACCGTCCCTCCACCCTCCCAATCATGATGTCCTCCAAGGACTGGTCTCTCCTCACAACATGTCCAAAATATGTTAGACGGAGCCTCAGAATCCTTGCCTTCAAGGAGTCGCCCTGTTTAACCCTCTCCAGGATGAATCTGTTTGTTTTCCTAGCAGTCCATGGTATCCTCAATACTCTTCTCCAGCACCACAGCTCAAAGGCATCAATTCTCCGTCTATCAGCCTTGGTCATTGTCCAACTATCTGATGCATAACAAGTGATTGCAAAGACCATGGCCTGTATCAGACGCACCTTAGTCTCCAGAGAGACACTATTGCTCTTCAGTACTTTAGAGAGGTCCCTAACAGCAGACTTTCCCATGGCAATATGCCTTTTAATTTCCTGGGTGCTGGTGCCTAAAGTGTTGACTGTGGAGCCAAGCAAACTAAAGCTATGTACAATCTCAATCTCTTCACCATCCATCCTGATGCTGCCAATTGGTCCAGTGGTGAGAATCTTTGTCTTCTTGACATTGAGCCTCAATCCATATTGGAGGATGCAGTCCTTGACCCTCTGCAGCAGGTGATTCAGGTCCTCTTCGTTCTCAGCAAGCAGGATTGTGTCATTTGCATAATGCAGATTGCTGATAAATCGTCCACCAATCTTGACCCCACATTTCTCCTCATAGAGCCCAGTGTCCTAGATAATCTGTTCTGCATATAGGTTGAAAAGGTATGGAGATAGGATGCATCCCTGGCATATGCTCTTCCCAATTTTGAACCATGCAGTGTTCCCTTGCTCTGTTCTGACGACAGCCTCCTGGTCCAAGTATAGGTTTTGCATTAGAACGATCAACTGTTTTGGGACTCCCATTCTTCTCAGAGTCTTCTCAGAGTCAGCCATAGTTTGTTATGATCCACACAGTCAAATGCCTTTGCATAGTCAATGAAACTTCTAACTCTAGCCCTCATCATTTTTTTATAAATACCACAATCAAATTAAACATAAATATTCTTCAAAGATAAGGAAGAGTGTAGTGCTACAATATATCTTGTGACTCATTAATCAATAATCTTGTGTCTCTAGATAATCAACACCGTATTAAAAGAAATTGGAACAGTAGAAAAATACAGAAAAAAATATATTTAGAATTAATGAATGACTCTTAAATATGCTCATAATGTTTGTGAAAATGTCAACTCCTGTCACTAGTCATCTTTAAATAAAAGTTTTCTTCATGGTTCCTTTACAGGATACAATGAAAGTTCTGTATTAATAGATGCAGTTATAGATTGGAGTTCCAAAAATAGAAGAAATTGTAAATTCTGGATGAGAATCCATTTAGCTATATTATTACTATCTTGAAATTTGCACCCAAGTTACTAATTTTTTAAAGGAAATGTTAAGACTTATTTCCCCCCTGTATTTTAGTTATTTGTCACTATATTATTGCAAATTCTATTAAAATTAATGGATAAAGTAACTACTGGCTTAATTAACTACACATTTTATCCATAATGCAATTATATGTATGTAGTTTTTGTTGTGTAAAAACATAGAGTTCAAACCCACCTGGACTTTACTCTCCAGTGGGTTTTCAAAGGCAGTTAATCAGAGCAGCTGGTGGAAAGGAACAGTGAGTGTTTTAGGATTACAGCACAGTTCCTTGACACTAGTGCATCAGAATATCCATCTAATCTGGTGGGGTAGTGGCAAGAAATCTGTGCTGAAACCCCAAAGGCACCTGATTCAAATCCACCAGCTGAGTCACAGCAGAAAGATGGGCAATCTCCTTCTGTAAAATAATCTATGGGTAGGTTCTGACTCGATCGTACACAACAACTCTATATATATATATCTGTCTTTGTCTCTCTGTGATATATGTGTGTGTGTGACATATATATATGAGTGACATATATATGTGACACACATATCTATACGTGGCATATACACATACATATATTTATATGTTGTCTGACCCTCAGATACATAGTAAATGATTGAAAAGAACATGACTTGAATTTATCTAGGCCTTAGAGCTCCCTTAACACATATAAACATATAGTAAAAATGGCCATTAAATATAAGTATCAAACTAATCATTAAGAATAAATACATATAAATGTCTTAAAAATTTCAAGACTTAAACAGCACTAGACAATTGATAGTGAACCTCTTTGTGAGCATCAATTACCAGCTCATCAACACCATCTTTCTTTCAGTTGTATGTGTGTATTCTGTCTCAATATAGGAATAATATCCTCCACGCCACAGCTTTCTCTATATCCAGACTGAATTTCTTGTCGTTCTTTTTTTTTGGAATAATCTTCATCATGATTTTACTTGCTTGTGAATGAATGATTAATACAGATCACTTAGCTTGACAATGAATAAGGATGACAGAAAAAGAATTTATGCCTTAGAGCTGTGGTGTTGTAGAGGAGCACTGTGCAGGCTGGGTTTAGAAGAGTCCGTGGCACTAGACATATTACAGTTAATGTCAGCTGGATATTGGCTGAAAGCAGAGAGTATCAGAGAAATGTTTATCTGTGTTTCACTGACTATGCAAAGATGTTTGACTGTGTGGATCAAAACAAATTGTGGCTGACTCTTAGAAGAATGGGAATCCCAGAACATTTGATTGTGCTTATGCAAAACCTATATGTGGACCAGGAGATAGTCGTCAGAACAGAGCAAGGAGACACTGCATGAGTCAAGATTGGGAAAGGTGTACATCAGGGATGTATTCTGTCTCCTTACCTTTTCAATAGAAAAGCAGAACAAATCATCCAGGGAGGCTGGGCTGTGTGAGGAGGAATGTGGCATCAGGAATGGAGGAAGATTGATCAACAACCTGCATTATGCAAATGATACAACCCTGATGGTGAAACTGAGGAGGAACTTAACCACTTGTTTCCATAAATACATTTTAAAAATCACCTGGCCAATGAAAACTATGAAAATATAGACCAAACTCTTTGTGAGCAATGAGGAAGACAGCCACATCCCACCTGGTGCATTCAGGCTCTCTGCCATAGTGGCCCTTGGGCCTCGTGCCAAGCACAAGTACTACAGCCCCAGCTGAGCCACTGTTCATGAGAAGTACCTTCTTCCAGGACCTTACCATGCCGTGTCACCACAGGCCTCAGCTATGACCAGAAAAGGGTGTCTCACACAGTAATACTTGTTTGTTTTTATGGTTTATCCCGAAACTCAAGGTTAGAGGCCACCAGCTGCTCCATGGGAGAAGGATAGGCAATCTCCTCCCATGTGATGAGCTGCCTTTGAAAACCTGCCAGAAGGTCAGCAATGGTTGATTCTTAGCTAATGGTACACAACAAATACAACAATGGTTTATAATATTTGTATGTTTTATAATATGTATGTATAACTATATGGTAATATAATTATAATATTTGTGTCTTTATGGTTTGCTGTTAAATGTACACCAACTATCTGCTATTTCTTTATATTAAGGGATGATTTTTGTGTTGTAAAGTATTTTATATTCTAGATATGTTTAAACTTGCTTGTTTATCATTTGCTTCTATTACTACAATACTTATTCTACCAATCTGCTGTACAGGTGTAGCTTGTGGGTTGCTGTAAGGTTGCAAGCAGTGTTACAGGTGTTTCTAGTGTTACAAGGGTTGCCCATGCTGGAAATATCTGACATCAAGGGTTGATAAACCGAATTGGAAACTGGATACATGATATACATAAGTTGGTTTGTTTTTTTTTTTTAAATAATAAGTGTGAGGCTTTCCAATGCACATCTCAATGATGCATGGAAATGTGATATCTCATGAAAAGAATTTCCATTCTAAATAGACTAATTGTCTAGTGTTTCTTAATTCTCATTTGGGTAGAAATGCTAACATTTTCCTGAGTTCTTCCACGGTTGATGACATATGATTGTTTTGGCATTATACAGTAAGTAGAACACCTTAGAAACAAACCATCTAGAGACACAACAGACCTATTTAAAAAATTCTAAAACTTCAAGAAATAAAAAGAGACTATAAAAGAAAGAATATACCATGTTCATGGAGAGGACGACTCAATATTGTGAAAACAACAATTCTACCAAAACAATCTACAAGTTCAATACAATTCCAATATAAGTATCAATACTATTCTTCAAAGATAGAATATGCAATTTTTAATTATGTCTGACCTGAAAAGAGACTTTGAACAAGAAAAGCACTGTTGAATAAAAGATAAACAAGGTGGGAGAACATCACATTCCTTGATCAAAATTTCTATTACACAGTTATAATACTCAAGACAGCAAAGTAATGATACAGTGACAGATACATAGAGCAATGGAATATAATCTAGAATCCAGAAATGAACTCATCTTTGTATGGTAAACTGATTTTCAACAAGGAGATAATGACAGTTTTGGGAGAGAAATGATAACCTCTTTTGCAAATGGTGCTGGAAAAATTAAAAAAACATCTGAAAAAAATTGAATCAAGATTCACATTTCACACCATACACAAAATCCAACTTAGGATAGATCACGGATCTATGAGTAAAACCAAAGACTATAAAGTTCTTCAGAGAAACAGTAGGAATAGCTTTATAAGTCTTAATCTATGGCATAAATAGACTTCCAAGTGTAATGACTTTAACAATGGCTTGGATGTATTAAGAGATAGTGAAGACAGAATAGAGTTCAGATCTGTTGTTCATAAAGGCTTTATGAGCAGTACTCAACTTGAAAGCACCTTAGAACAACAACAAGAACAACATTGAGAAGAATGGGAATTCCAGAACACTTAATTGTGTTCATGTGAAATCTGTACCTAGATAAAGAAGCTTATGTCTAAATTTAGCAAGGGAACACTGGATGTTTTAGAATGAGGAACCACATGCATCCTTTCTCCATACATATTCAAGTTATATATGTTAATCTAATAATTCAGGAAGATAAACTTCATGAAAGAAGAATTTGACATTGGGATCAAAGGACAATTTATCAATATCGGCAATGTGCAGATTACATATCTTGTTTTCTATAACTGAAGAATATTGAATTGTTTCCTTCAGAACACCAAAGAGTACAGTCTTGAGTTTGGACTACATCATAACATGAAGAAATCAAAGGTTTTTTCCTTGGGACCAACAAATAGATAGGTTGAGAAAGGATTGAGGCTTTCAGTGATTTTATCTTGATAGGTTAACAATCAACAAACACCCTAGGTATCAGCAGTCAGAACATCAAGTGACGTATTGCACTAGGAAAATCTACTGTCAAGGACCTATTTAAAGCCTGAAGAGTAATGATATCATTTTAGAGACTAAAGCGCTTCTGATTTAATCGATGGTATTTTTAAATTACTTGCTACACATCTGAGAGATGTGCAATGACTAAGGATTACAAAGGAAAAAAATGATGTTGTTGAGTTGTGTGTGGTGCTGAAAAGTGCTTAATATCCCGTGGACTGTCAAAAGAATAAATAGATATGTCTTAGAAAATGTGCAACCATAGTGCTCCTTGTGGGCAATGATGGTGAGACTTCATCTCTCACTTCATCTCTCACACCTAGGACATGTTGCTAGGGAAAAAATATTCCTTGAAAAAGGACATCATACTTGGATATATGGCAGGTTAGTGAAACAGAAGGAGATCTCCAACCAGATGGATTGACATAATCATTGCAACAATAGACTCAAGTATGTCAGAAATGATGAAAACGACAAGAATAGGACATATTTCAGGTCAGTTGTACATAAGGTTGCTATGAGTCAAAGTCAAGTTGATGGCACCTAACAATAACAACATACAGAAGCAAAAATATGACAGTAGCCTCAAACAACTTCTTCCTGTTGCCTTTAAAAGAAAATATGTATTGAATTTACACATTTAGTATGAAGATTTCAGTTCTGTGAACTATTTTGGGATTTAAATCAATTGAAATGTTTCATAGCGAAAAACAAAAACAAGAAAAAACCCAACCAACCGAACCGCCTTATTATTTTTTAATAACTTAATGCTGTTCTATTGATGAATGCTTCTTAATAATGATACCCTTTCTGGCAATACTAATTTTGCTTTGAGTAAAAAGGTAACTATAAGGACAAAGTGGGATCCCATCTCATTACAGCCTCATTGCAAAGTATTCAATAACTGTTACTACTGCTTGATATCAAAATGACACAGCAGATTGTCATCAGATTTTTGTCTCTATAGTTCTGTTAGAGATTCAAATCAGTAACTGGGACTTAGGTTGTCAATCAAGATGAGCGCTTTGACTAAAAGTTGCTTTATGTCCTAATTTTGCAGACCATATTAATGATGAATGGAGACCTATAATGATTTGTATTGTCAAGTATGAGGAGAAAAATCTCACATTTTTTTCCTGATCTTTCTACATATATCACCCTTCCTGCATATCTGGAAATCACTAGAGCTCACTATATCAAATCTTCAGTAGAATATCATGGTAAGAACTTTGTTTTGTAACTTTTAAAATGTCTCTGATAAAAAAGTGTTAGAATTATTGAAATGGAAAATAAGGATAAGCAATGTTCAATTTTGGTGCACAGATGGTGGACAGAAAGTGATGCTACCAAGCCAAAGGTGGGTGATTTTAATTTGCAGCCCTTAGACCTGGTTTTAATTGCTTTTGGTTATACATTCTTCTAAATGGTATTGTTCTGGTCCTGGTCCATCCTTTTGCTGTACAGAGGTAACTCGTGGTTGCTGTGATGCTGAACACTGTGACATTGATGTGCCAAATGTGATAATGGTTACCCATGGTGGACAGTGTTTGGTGGAGCTCCCTATTAAAACAATCTTGGATGCAGGAGTGGCATCCACTTCCAAAATATCTTGCCTCTGGAAACTCTAGGAACTTGGAGAAATGAAGAAAGTTATATATATATACAAGTGTTCAAGTCTTTTGTTCATAGGGTTGCTATGAGTCATTTATGACTCAAACGCACTGAATAATAACAAAAAAGAATATATATTTCATTAACTATGTATGCAAAGATATTTGATTGTATAGATCACAACAAGCTGTGGTTAACTCTTAGAAGAATAGGAATCCCAGAATATTTGATTATGCTTATGCAAAACCTATACATGGACCAGGAGGCACTCATGAGAACAGAGCAAGGAAACACTGCATGGTTAAAAATCAGGAAGGGTGTACGCCAGGGATGTTTCCTATCTCCATACTTTTTCAATCTCTATGCAGCGCAGATCATCTGGGAGGCTGTGATCTATGAGGAAAAATGTGGCATTAGGATTGGAGAAAGACTCATCAACAATATGTGTTATGCAGATAGCACAATGCTGCTTGCTGAAACTTAGGAGGACCTGAAGCACTTGCTGCAGAAGGTCAAGAACTGCAGCCTTAAATATGGAATGAAGGTCAACATCAAGAAAACAAAGATTCTCACACCTGGGCTGATTGGTAGGATTATGAAGGGATTGAGATTGTTAACAACTTTACTTTGCTTACCTCCACAATCAACACTCTAGGTACCAGCAGCCAGAAAATCAAAAGATGAATTGCATTGGTAAAGTCTGCTGCCAGGGACTTCTCCAGAGTACTGAAGAGCATCAATGTCAGTCTTGGGACTAAGGTGTGCCTGATCCAGGCCATAGTCTTTGAAATTACTTGCCATGTGTCAGAAAGCTAGAAAATGATAGAAAGAGAATTGATGCCTCTGAGCAGTGGTGCTGGAGAAAACTAATGAATATGCCATGGACTACCAGGAGAACAAAAATGTTCGTCGTGGAGTAGGTGAAACCAGGCTGCTCATTGGAGGCAAGGATTCTGAGGTTCGTCTGACATACTTTGGACATGTTACAATGAGGGACCAGTCCTTGGAGAGGGACATCATTCTTGGAAAGGTGGAGGTACAGTGCAAAAAAAGAAGACCCTAGATGAGATGATGATGAGATGGATTGGCTCAGTTACTAAGGTAATGAGGGTAGGTGCGTCAGAGATAATAAGGCTGGCACAGGATTGAGCAGGTTTCAGGGCTCTTGTACATGGAGTCACTATGAGTTGCAAGTGACTCGGTGACACATAAAAACAAAAAAAAAACAATCTCTCTCTCTCTCTCTCTCTCTCTCTCTCTCTCTTCCTCCCTATACCTATATCTTTATCTAATCTATATCTATATATCTATCATATCTCTTTGTCTCTCTGTCTGTCTCTCTCTTTCTAACTAATTTTCAGTTAACTCAACCAATTGTTGTCCGGTAGGAACTAACTTACAGCTAGCCTTATATTAGGATTCTGAGACTCTAAATTGCTTGGGAGGAGATTGTCAATTATTCTTTCACCAGTGAGGCTTTGGGTATGTAGACCAATTCCCTAAAGACTCATCACCAGTGTTCTCTGTTTGTAATGGTAGTACTATTATTTTTTAATTAGGAACACTATCTTCATTAAACAGGAAAGCAAACCAAACCAAAGTCACTGTCACAGACTTATTGTGTTTGTCCCTCTCTCAAGATGTAAGAGTCTGATCCACTTTGCCACAGAGAAGCTGGTACGGTCTAACCACTGGAGACATGGTATTTGACTTAGCAGCACAACACCCTATGAACCATGCCACCAGAAGAGCCTTCACCAAACAAATTCACTGCATTTCGGTGGATTCTTGCTCATAGCAACTCTCCATTTCATTGGCGGCAGTTTCACCAGTATGTTTCTTTGAAGCATGGAGGTGAGACTTCATTTCACAGGCTATCCAGAGGACCCACTCCCTGTTGAGAAACATCATCACTTGGAATAGGGGAGTCTGGTGTGGAAGGTCGATCCTCAGCCAAATGGAAGCTTGCTGTGACTATGCCACAACTCCACAGCACAAAGCAACAGCAACAACAGGGTGACCATATATATAAATGTAAAATAACAGTTATTCTCGAGGATATGAAGAAACTGGAACCCTTTCGCCTTGCTAGATATGAATGGTATTACCTCTGCAGAAAACAGTTTGGAAGATTCTTAAAAATTTAAAAATAGAACAAATATATTACCAGAAATTTCATTTGCAGGTATATAAGAGAGAAAATGTAAAACATGTGTTCTAACACACACACAGAGGAATATCAAATATCTCCCAGGAGTGATGATCTGTGAGAATGTTTATAGGCAGGAATTTCATGAAAATAGTCATAGCAATGTTATTTATGTTTCAACAAAAATGGAAACAATCCAAATATCCGTGAGTATATTCACTCTATATGAGAGTCTAAAAGCAAAGGCATTTGGTCTGTAGGTAGACAAGCTAATCTAAAAGTGAATCCTTAACTCTATCTTAATATCTTGACATGAATCTGGAATCCATGTTGGGTTTTTTTAAATCTTCTTTGAAAAAAATGGCAGACCCTTTCATTATCGTGTGCTGACTTGGAACATGGACCCCAAAAATGATGTTCCTTTTACATGAAGTCAGAAAGGTTAAGTTTACCTACTCTTTTCTAAACGTTCTTTTTCATTATAAACAATTACATGCATGATGTGCTACTTTTTGCCAGAAGGTCTAGGGTTAGAGCATTATTAATAAATGTTTACAGTGCAGTGGACCCCATAAAAAGATATAATTGAGGGCAGGATTTCACTAGCAATTGTTTTTGTTGTTGTTATGTTCCATTAAGTCAGAACTGACTCCTACCTGACCTGACCCTACAGTGTGTTTGCAGAGGCAGCAAATCACACAGGAGACAGCCCATCTTTCCCATAGAATTGAATGGCATGTCTTCCTATTGTCAGTTGATCCTAATCATAGTGGTTAAAACAATCATCTGTTCCTTATCATTCGGCTATCAGAGTTCCCTCTACTAACAGGTTGCCAGTAAAACCTGTCCTATCTCTTTTCCAGGATTCTACCTTCTCCCTTCCTTTGTTCCATAATAAACTAAATGATATACACCTTTGAATTTGACTAATCATATAAAGGTGATGACCCAATGGAGTGTGGAAATTATCAATTTCACTAATATCTCACACAAGCACAGTTCTGCTGAAGATTATAAAAAAAAAAACCCCAAAAACAACAACCACTGTAACAGTATATTTACAAAGAAATACCAGAAATAAAATCTGGTTTAGAAGAAGCCATGGCACTACAGACATTATCACCAATGTCAGATGGATCTTGAATGAAAGCAAAGAGTAACAGAGGAGTGTCTATTTGTATTTCATTGATTATGCAAAGTCATTTGACTGCGTAAGTCACAACAAATTATGTCTAACCTTAAGAAGAATGGGAATCCCAGAACACTTGATTGTGCTTATGGCAATTCTATACTTGTACCAGGAAGCATTGGTCAGAACAGAGCAGGGAAACATTGTACAATTCAAAATCAGGAAAGGAATGTCAGAGATGTGACCTGTCTCCTTACCTGTTTAATCTGTATACATAACAGATCATTCAGGAGACTGGACTTTGTGAGGAAGAATGTGGCATCAGAATTGGAGGAAAATTCAGCAACAGCCTACATTATGCAGATGACACAAACTTGTTTGTTAAAACTGAGGAGAATCTGAAGCATTTACTGCAGAAGGTTAAGGATTATAATCTTTTATATGGATTGAAACTCAACATCAAGAAGTCAAAGATTTTTGCCACTGAGACAATTGGCAGCACTGTAATAGATGAAGAGATTGAGGTTGTTAATAGTTTCAGCTTGAAACTATTCACCTGAACAATAAACACTCTTGGCACCAACAGCTAGGACATCAAAGGACAAATTGTACTGGAAAAATATGCTATCGAGAACCTCTACAAAACATTAAAAACCACTGGTGTTAGTGTAGACACTAAGCTGTGCCTAATTCCGGCCATGGTCTTTGCAATTAGTTGTTGTGTGTCAGCGAGCTGGACAATGATGAAAAATAAGAGGAGAATCCATGTCTTTCAGTTGTGGTGCTGAAGGTAAGTGTTGAACATACCATGGATCACCACGAAAACAAACAGGTCTTATTTGGAGAGAGTGAAACCAAGTTTCTCCTTGGAGGCAAGGATTTTGTAGCTCCATCTCACATACTTTCAGCATGTTGCTAGGAGGGACCAGTACTTGGAGAAGAGCATCATGCTTAGAAAGGTGGAGGGTCAGCCCAGGAGAGGAAGACCCTAGATGAGATGGATTCACACAGTAACTAGGGTAATAGCGGTGGTGTGTTTGAGACAGTGAGACTGGGTCAGAATAGGGAGGGGTTCAAAGCTACTGCATATAGGGTCACTGTGAGTCACAGGCAATTCTATGGCACATAACAATAAAAGCAGTCATGTAATCCCACTTATACCTTAAGATTCTATTACTGTAAAATTTTCCATTCACCTATAATTCTCTTGATGAACTTGCTACCAATCATATATTTTGCAACATTTAGTTCCAGATTCAAGAATCTGATTTTGTCATCCTACAGAGTAGCCTTTCTTTCTGTGGCATTAATAATTTCTCCAGTCCAAATTGTCTTCATACTTTAATAAACTTTATTTCTTTTTATTCAGTCTCATGCATTCTAGTAAATAAAACTAAAATGAAGAAGACACAGGTACACTTTGACTACTGAAATTCAAGTGTGGAAGGTCTGGGACTTCACTCCTGGAAGGTTCATATTCCCTTGTAGTTTCAAGATCCCCACAGAATCTCTGTTGGCTAAGGTGGAAGTAATCCCTCCCTCCAACCATAGGAAGAGAAACGATTATCCCTTTAACACGAAAATTCAGTAAGGGCCTAGTACTGCATTCCCCTAGGGGCTCATTTCCCTGGAATTACCCAGCTCTCTGCAGAGACCCTGTTGTTTAAAGCAGAAGTGGTTCTTCCCATCCCACCTTAGGAGAAAACAATAGTACAATGGGAGCAGAGATAACCATCCAGTAGCAACAATCACCAAGACTTGTGGAAGGAAGAGAACCAGATAAGACTTTTAGGAAGTTCCAACCTCCTCTCAGAGGCTTTGTCTGCTCAAAGGGGAAGAAGCATCAACTCCCATCCACTTCAAATAATGTCAAGGAAGTTGTAGGCAGATTATTATGAGAAACAAAACAAAACAAACCTTCTCTTTAAAAAGCTCACCAGATTAAACATCCAATAAACAGCTCAGAGACAGGAAAACAGATGAAATATATAGAGTTCCAAGAACTGATATTAAAAATGTTACAAATTTTGGAGGAAAGAGAGGAAAGAGTGAGTCAGAGCAACAAGAAAGGGGGGGGGGAAAGTATCACAAGATGGAGAGGCCCAATACAGTATTAGAAACAACAGAAAAACGGTTAAATACAATCCCAAATATCAATACTGAAATGGAAGAAATTATCAACATGACAGAGGTATAAAAAGGCAGAATAGAAGAGATGAAAGCAGAATCAGCAAATTAGAAGAAAGAACTTCAATGAGAAAATACAAGAAAGAAAAAAATACTGACAAAACAGAAGAAAAATGAAGAAAACACTGTAATCATGTGGAAAAACATAAAATGAAACAACATACAGAGGACTGGAATTCCAGTCAGGAGTGTTGTAAAAATATCATAACAAAACATGGAAAGCATTGTGGAAGAGATACTAGAAGAAAATGAAGCTCTATGAACACCAAAAAAACTAGGTCTCATAAGAAAAACATCAAGACACATCATTGCTAAACTGTCCAAAATTAAAGACAAGGATATAATATTAAAAGCAGCGAGAGAAAAACAGAAAGTCACCTACAAAGAAGAACTAATTAGATAAAGCTCTGAATTTTGGAATTTTTGAAACTAAGACCTACTGTTCAGAAAATACTAAGATAAGTCCATCACACAGAGACAACAGAGAGGAAAGTGGATTAACCAAAGCAACCAGCGTTAACAGAAAAAAGAACACATCAAATTTGCACCAATAAGACCTAGCCAAACAATAATCACATTCAACATGAATGACTTAAAAGCACCTCTTTAGGGAAAAATAGTAACAAAATGAATAAAAACCAAAGCCCAACAATATGATTCCCAGAATAGACACATTTAAGAAATGAGGAGAAAGATACACTAAAATTAAAGGGTGGAGGGAAATATACCAAGCAAATGTCATCCATAAGACAGCTGAAGTGGCAAACTAATCTCTAATAAATAGACATCATGATGAAAGCTATCACAAGCATTAAGGATGGACAAGTGTATAATGATTAATGTCACACTGGATAAAAAAGACTTTTTTAGTTAACATTTATGCACCTAATGATGCACCTGCAAATACCTAAAATAATACTTAACAGACACAAAAAAGAAAGTAGAATTCACTTCAGTAGTCAGAGGAGACTACAACACACCATTTTCACAAAAGGACAGGTCAACTCAAAAACTCAACAAAGATAAAAAAGTATCTAGAGTAAACAATCAGCCAACTCATCCTCACAAATATACTTAGGGTTGTTGTTGCTGTTATGAGCCATCAAGTCACCTATGACTCATAGTGACCCGATGTACAACAGCCCTAAAAGCTGCTCTATCCTGTGCCAATCTTATTGTCTCTGACACACCCACTCCATTATCCCAGATGCTGAATCAATCCATCTCATAGAGGGTCTTCCTCTCTTGTACTGTTCCTCCACCCTCCCAAGTATTATGTCTCTCTCTAAAAACTGGTCCCATCTTACAACATGTCTAAGTATGTCAAACAAACCTTCAGAATCATTGCCTCCAAGGAGCAGGCTGGTCTTCTCCTCTCTAGGAAAAACTTGTTTGTTCTCCTATCAGTCCATGATATATTCAACACTCTTTTCTAGCACAACAGTTCAAAGGCATCAATTCTCCTTCTATCATCCCTAGTCATTGTCCATCTTTCCAATGCATGGCAAGTAGTTGCAAAGATCATGGCCTGTATCAGGCACCCCTTAGTCTCCATACTGGCATCATTGCTTTTCAGCACTTTGGAAAGGTCTCTGACAGCAGGTCAAGGACTGTAGTCTTCAATATGGATTAAAGCTCAACATCAAGAAGACAATGATTCTTGCCACTTGGCCAATTGGCAGCACCATAATAGATTGAGAAGAGATTGAGGTTGTAAGCAATTACAGCTTGCTCAGATCCACAATCGACACTCTTAACACCAGCAGTCATGAAATCAAAAGATGAATTGCATTGGAAAAATCTGCTGTCATGGACATCTCCCAAGTGCTGAAGAGCAACGATGCCAGTCTAGGTACAAACCAGACCATGGTTTTCTCAATTACTTGTTATGCTTCAGAAAGTTGGACAGTGACTAAGCATGACAGAAGAATACATTTGTAGCGCTGGAGAAGAGTCTTGAACACACCATGGACAGTCAAGAAAACAAATATATCTGTCTTGGAGAGGGTGAAACCAAGTCTCTCCTTGGAAGCTAGAATTTTGAAGCTCTGCCCCACTTACTTTGGGTACGTGATCAGGAGAGATTTGTCCTTGAAAAAAGATATCATGCTCAGAAGGATGGACAGGCAGTGCAGGAGAGAGAGATTCTGGATGAGATGGATTGATACAGTAACTGGGGCAATGTAGATTGGTGTGTCAGAAATAGAGAGACTGGCTCAGGACAGGGGAAGGGTTCAGAGATAGTTCAGAGATATGCATAGTTCACTATGCATAGCAGGTGAGTCAACCAATAACATTCTATGACAGGTTTGGAAGCAGGAGTGGCATCTACTTCCTAAACAACTTGCCTCCAGAAACATTATGAAATTTGATAAATGCCCATAGTTGTAGAAGGGCTTCAGGCCTTTTGTTCAAAGGGTCATTATAAGTCGTGCTTGACTTGAAGGCAATCCACAACACCAACAATTGACAGTAGACTTTCTCAACGTAATTAACCTTTTAATTTCCTGGCTGCTGGTAGAGTACTGATTGTGTAGCTAAGCAAATGAAAGCTGTTAACAATCTTGATCTCTTCACCATGTATTATGATGCTGCCAGTTGGCCCAGTGGTGAGAATCTTTGTTTTCTTGATATTGGTCTTCATTCCATATTGAAGGCTGCAGTCCTTGACCTTCTGCTGCAAGTGCTTCAGGTCCTCCTCAGTCTCAGCAAGCACAGTTGTGTCGTCTGTATAAAACAGATTGATGATGAATCTACCTCTAATCCTGATTCTTCATTTCTCCTCAGAGAGCCCAGTCTCCCGGATAATCTGTTCCAAGATAGATTAAAAAGGTATGGAAATAGGATACATCCATTGTGTATACCCTTCCCAATTTTGAACCATGCACTGTTTCCTTGCTCTGTTCTGATGACTGCCTCCTGGTCCAAGTATCGGTTTTGCATAAGCACAATCAAGTGTTCTGGGATTCCCATTCTTCTTAGAGTTAGCCATAGTTTGTTGTAATCTACAGTCAAATGCCTTTGCATAGTCAATGAAACACACATAGACATTCTTCTGGTATTCTCTGATTTCAGCCAAGATCCATCTGACATTAGCTATAATATCCTTTACCATGGTCTCTTCAGCAGAATTGTGCTTGCTGGTGATACCACTGACATTGTTCAGTAATATAGTTCAGTGATATTGTTCAATAATGTTTGATATTCAGGGTACTTCATAAAAAAAATAAATTTATTTTCTTCTCAGGGACACATCATACATTTTTCAGAATTAACAACATATTCAAGACACAAAGCAAACCTCTACAAATTCCAAAGTAATGTAATAATACAAAGTACCGCCTCAGAACACAAAAAGCCATATAGATAGACATTAACAAGAGTATAAAGGAAAAGAAAATCCACATGAAAGCTCTATAGCTTTTTGCTACAAAATGACTGGTTTCTAGAAGAAACAAAAAATGAAATTAAAATGTTCCTCAAAATTAATGAAAATTAATATACATCATTAACATCTTCAGTTTGTTTGGCTCTACAATCAAAACTCTTGTTACCAGTGGCCAGAAAATTAAAAGACAAATTGCATTGGGAAAGTCTGCTGTCAGACACCTCTCCAGAATACTGAAGAGCAACAATATCAGTCTGGAGACTAAGGTGCTCCTGATGCAGGCCATAGTCTTTGTAAGTATTTGCTAGGCATCATAAAGCTGGACAATAATTATGAATGAGAGGAGAATTGATGCCTTTGAGCAGTGGTGTTGAAGAACAGTAATGAATATATCATAGACTGCTAGGAGAACAAACAGGTTCCTCCTAGGGAGGGGGAGACCAGGCTGCTCCGTGGAGGAAAGGATTCTGAAGCTTTGTCTGACATACTTTGGACATGTTACAAGGTGAAACTAGTCTTTGTAGAGGGATATCATGCTTGAGAGGGTGGAGGGACAGTACAAGAGAGGAAGACCCTCTATGAGATGGATTGATTCAATAACTGGGCAATAGGGGGTAGGTGTGTGAGGGACAGTAAGTTTGGCACAGGATAGAGCAGGGTTTAGGGCTATTGTACATAGGGTTGCTATGAGTCACGGGAGACTCGATGGCACATAACAGCAACATCATAACTTCCAAGATATAGGCAAAGGCATTCCTCAGAGGTCTATTCACACTAATAAGCAAACACAGAGAAAGAGACAAAAGGAGGGAAATAAACTACTTAACATTTCCATAAAATAGAATATGAACAAAATCGAAGGGCTACAAAATAAACAGAAAAATGATTTAAACCATCAATAAAACCAGCAGCTATTAACAGTATTAAAGAAATAGAGAAAACTTTAGCAAATTTTTACTGAAAAAAAAAAAAGGAAATAGTTAAAATAGAAATGAAAGAGGTGGCAGCCCAACAGAATTAGCTCAAATTACATCAATAATATTGAAACAATGTGAAAAGGCATACTGTGACAAATTTGAAAGCTTAGAGTAGATTAATAAATTCCTAGAAACCCATCCCACTCACACTGACACAGAAAAATGGAATATCTGAACAGACCCATTACAAGAAGAAAATGAACAGGTCACAAGAATAGACTTTCCTCCAAGAAGAATCCTGATGACTTTATGGGTGAATGCAGAGCTGAACTACCATTAATTCTGTTTAAATTATTCAAAAAACAGAAAAGCAATGTTCAATGGGGACTTGGAAAAATTGGTTGCTAATAGGCATTGAACAATGGTAATAAGGTATATGAATTATTGTATAAAACACAAGGTGCATTAATGAAACACAGCAGATATAAGTGATTGTCCAAAACACAAAGTACATGTGTAAAACATGGTGTATATGAAAGAAATGAAAAATTTATAAAAAGAAAAAAACAATGAAATTGATAAATTAAGTGCTGATATTCACTACAGTGTGATTATTGTTGTTGTTGTTGATTGCCTTTGAGTTGAGCACAACTCATAGGGACCCTATGAACAAAATGCCTGACCTAGGTGAAGAAAGTTAGACAATGAAAATCACAGGTTATACAATTACATTTATATGAAGCATTCACGTAGAAAAATAAGTCTGAAAGTGGGTTTGTGCTTGCCAGAGTATCTGCGTAGAGGGGAAGGTTGAACTGAGAAGTATTGGTTTTATATTCAAGAGCTTTGGTTGCCCAGTATTTTGGGAATTGTACTGCTAATCTCTCTGCAGTTCAAAGCCATCAGTGGCTTGCTGGAGAAATCTTTTTTCATGTGACCTACAGCCTTGAAAACCTGCCAGAAGGTCAGTTATGAGTTGCTTCTCACTCTATGGCAACGAGTTGAGGGTTTGTTTTGCAGGATGCAAATATTCTAGAATTAGACAAAGTAAGAGTTATGTACAAGGGCCACTGGAAATAGTTAAAACTTGACAACTATAGATTAAGTAAATTTTCTCATTTAAATATGTATTTATTACAACACAAACATTATTAGCTATATTTGCAACATATTTATATACACATTCATGTGTTTAAGTCTATTACTTCAAGTAGGATCATAAGTACGGCCAGAATGTTTTTAAAGAATTTAGATTTTCTTAACTTAAGACAAAATAATGATAATTAATAATAATAATAATACCTAAATACTAATGGATATTTGGAAAACTATCATTTCCTATCTTAAAGGCCATTGATTGATTAAAAATAGACATTTTAATACTTTTTTATTATTATTTTTTTATTTTAATGACATTTATAGAGATTTTAGATTTCCATTAATTCATTGTTGCACTTTTCTCCCTGCCTCCCCCGCCCCAAGTTTGCTCCTCTCCTTGAAAAGTAAAATTTCTTCATTGATCTACAACACCCCCCCACTCCACTGTGCAACCTTCATTCTGGACTCTTGTCATAACCATAATACCCAATCATATATCGATTTTAAATTGTTCTCTCCCTCATCTGTTTCAATGCAGTATACATAATCTATCCAATTTTTCTCAGTCTCACCTCAACCCTGATGTCAGTCCCGTTCTACAACAATGGTACTATGCAGTATTTGTCCTTTTGTAACTGAGATATTTCACTCAGCACAATGTCCTCCAGGGTCAGTCGTTTTGAATAATATTGCATGAGTTCCTTGTTTTCCAATGCAGCATAGTATTCCGTTGTGTGAATATACCAGAGCTTCTCTATCCATTTGTTTGTTGATGGGCACTTAGGTTGTTTCCAACTCCTTGCTATTGTGAACAAAGCCACAGTAAACATGGGTGTGCATATATCTGCCTGGGTGGCAGTTATGCTTTCTTTAAGGTATATTCCCAGTAGAGTAATTGCAGGGTCAAATGGTATTTATATTTGCAACTTTTTGAGAAAGCGCCATACAGCCTTCCACAGTGATTGCACCATTTTACACTCCACCAACAGTGAATAAGGGTTCCAGTTTCTCCGCAACCTCACCAGAATTTTTTATGTATTAAATTTAGTAGACTGAACACTATCTAATTCCCATTGTTGCTGTTGCTGTGTGCCATCAAGTCAGAACCAACCCAGCTGACTCTGCGGTGAGTTTTCAGCAGTGGTGAATCCCACAGGAGGAGATTGCCCACCATTGTCCTGAGGGGTGCCTGGTGGATTCAAACTGTATGCCATTGTGTTGACAGTGCTGCTTTGTGCAAGTAGGTCACTAGAACCCCCTAATTCCCACTACTAATCCTTAAAAATAATTGAGTAAAAGTAGATTTTCTAAGGCAATGGACCAACACTCCAGCAAAACATACATGTTCTCTCTTTTCTGTCCAAAATGTTTTAGGATAAAAACACATTCCTGGCCTCTAGACAAAGGATGGCTTTTTCATCATGTCCCACTTCTAACCAATAAACATGCCCTCAAACATTACTAATAACGCTGTACATTGTTTCAGGGACAATAAAACAAACAAAAATTCCATCTACTTCTTCTAGGGTGTGACCACAAAAGAAATATAAACCCTGGACCATTTGGGTTATGATGTTAAAGCTGAAAATAAAATTAAGAAGACCTGGAAGAGAGAAATGAAAAGACCCTACTCCTGGTGAAATCCTTTTAGTTATTTGATCAAAGCTTAGTTGAATTTTCCTACTTCTAGATCTGATACTAACAAAAATCATTTCAGTTCTTTTCTTTGACTTAATCCAGTTTGATAGGCTTTTCTCTACTGTAGAACTAAAACAATCCTAAATGATCTATCATTACAATCTAAACAATAAAAATGCACCTCATTAGTGTTGCTACCTCAAAAAGGAAAGCTGATTAATTCTTCTTTGAGGGTGATTTATGTTCGCTTTCAGTTGCTTAGCCGGAGTTACCACACACCGGCAGAAAGTTATTTTGCACGCTTTATGTTTTAGATAAATGGATGCAATTGCAAGCCCCAGTATAACTCTTTGCTAAGGTAGCGGCATTAACTATGTCTATTGTTAATAAAACCCATTCATCAAAGCTCTATGATAAAATGAGTTGCTTGCATAACCTTAATCAGTTGTTGCTTCATTTTGATGCCTATCATTATCAAAAGATAAAAATTATTCTGCTAATATGAGAATTCACATGAAGGAGAAGATTGTAGTTTTCTTTATGTCAGCCTGTCCACTTTTATCTGAGCTGTACTTGACAATCACGTCACCCACAGATGGTGCTGGAAAAATAGAATGTGAATAAAGCTTCACTCAGTGCTCGAGCAAGTGGTATTTTCGTTATATAGTACACAGAGACAGACATTGAAATTTTTTCCCCAAGAATCTGCTTGTTGCTAATTAGTACAAATATTTATTTTAAATAAATGCTGATAAGATAATAACTGGTTTAAAATAAAGAACAAAATGTTTTACTAAGGCAGAAAAAATATTTCAGTTGCTTCATTTTTTACATACATTTTCAAGAAGTTGAGCCACATGAGTTTTTTTTTTCTTACACATAAACAAACTCTGCCAGTAACTTTTGTTGCTGCTGTTATTATGCGCCGTCAAGTTACTTGCGCCTTATAGCAACCCTATGTACAACAGCCTTGAACCCTGCTCTACCCTGAACCAACACATTATCATCTCTGACATACCTATTCCTATTATCTCAGTTACTGAGTCAATCTATCTCATCCAGGGCCCTCCTCTCTTGTGCTGTCCCTGCACCCTCCCAAGCATGATGTCCCTTTTCAAGGACTAATCCCTCCTTGCAACATATCCAAAGTATGTCAGACAGAGCTTTGGAATCCTTACCTCCAAGGAGCAGCTTGGTTTCACCCTCTCTTGGGTGAATCTGTTTGTTCTCCTAGCAGTCCTACTAATAACATGATCCTTCTAAAAACTCATCCAGCCAGTATATGTGAAAATAAGTCTCATCATTTTCCGTTCAAAGCAGCCTTGTGGCTAGTCCCAAGAGAGATTTATTTGTTCTCCTGGAAGTACACAGCATAGCCAATAGTATCTAAATCATAATTTCTATAATTTATAGTATTACTTCATCCTCAATCTTCCTTATTGTCTAATTTTCAGACTTATATAAAAGTTCACCGTACCTAAGTGTTGATAAAACAAATTTTAGTCATTAATGTGATACTTTTTTTTTAAAAAAAGACAAAACAGCTTTCAAAAGGTGCTTTCATAAGATGTGCCTATTATAATCCAGTATTTCATTTTTTGACAATTGCATTATGGATTTTTATTATGGGTTTCAGTAAAATTATTTCCTTGACACCATCAATATCTTATCCATTTATCGTGTTTGTATTGGCCCAATTGTGAAGATTGTGCATTTTTGTTGCTATAATTAATTTTATTTTGTTATTAACAAAAGGCTGGTTTCAGAAGGGGTCGTGGTACTAGAGATATTGTAGCTGATGTTAGATGGATCTTGGCTGAAAGCAAGGAATACCAGAGGAATGTCT
>NW_006399862.1:5330130-5337928 GCF_000299155.1 Elephantulus edwardii
GCTGTGTATCATTTCTATATGTACATGTCTAGATAAGGACTTCTTCCTTCAGTAGCATTCATTCTTGACTGTAGGAGATCTCCTGAGAAGTTCTAGTATCAGAATAAGATCCAGGTTGACTATTTAAGGTTTGATGATCTTTACGGCAGACTATTCTAATCGATGATACTGAGCTTCCCCATTGTCTGGACTCAACAATATAATTCCTCTGAATTCCATCCACTGACGACCATATATTCAGTGGTCATTTACATCGTTACAAATGATATTTACTAAAATAAATTGTTGGTCTTGCAAAATTCTATTTAGTGATCTCTGACATCATCTTATTAAGGCCACATGTCCTAAATATTGATTCTTCTCCTTTGTTTACAAGTCTGATTTCTCAACAATCACTGACTCTCAGTGCATCTTCGGTGTACACCTAACACATCTCAGACTGCAGAAGTTGTTAAAAGTTTTCAATTTTCATCTCAGGTTTTAATTTCGTTTGGTGATACTTGGTTGATCCTAACTCAGAGTGACCCTCTGAAGACCAGATCTCAGCCTGGCCTGATGCTGCATCATTCTTACTCTCTCCACTGTGCGCAGGCCCAGTGTGCAGCCACTGTATCAGTCTACCTTTTGAGGGTCTTCTTTTTCCTCTTTCCTCGAAACTTAATGCTCTTTTCCAAGGAGTGGCCCCTCTTTAAAATACATTTTGTGTGTAAATTTAATTTGAGTTATGTTAACTGGTTTTCTAGTAGCTGCATGCATATTATCCTATCACTGGTATGTATGTACTTCACAATTTTGATATAATCTTTTTGATGATGAATCAGAGAATAGTTTCCACTTCAATTTCCCATTCCTATCACTGTAGATCAGATGACTGTCTAGTAAAAAATGGCTAATACCATCCTTTTAATCTAATTTATGTCAATGATACAGAGTTTAATGCATTTCTTTTTGATTAATTACCAGCTTCCTATATTCATATTTTTATGTTCAACATGTAGATTTTTAATGGGTTTTTGTAGCTATGTATTCTAATTTTAAATTGTGCCATATGAACTCTCCTTTCAGGCAATAGTTTTTATCAGTTATATTGTGAGTACCTTTTAAACTGGAGAGCCTATTTGTCAGCACTCTAGGTTAATGCATTGATTGTAGTGGTCATATATGGGTGTCTTTTTGTTCTTGCTACTGTTTATTTGTTTGTTTTTAAAAGGTGTATCTCCATATCCTTATTCTTGTATGTCTTAGTCTAAAAGCTTTGTTGGTACCTGGTCCTCCTACTCTTTCAAATATAAGTGGCAAAGTTTTCAGCAAGCTACTATAGCCTGATAAATTGACAGTGATATTTTGGAAAAAGAGAAATAGTGAATATAAGTTTTCCTTTCCAGATTGATGTATCGTCCCGTCCCTGTTCAGGATGGCCTAGTGATAACAAGATGCACTGCAATCCCAAAGACATGTTGGAATCCACCAGCTCTCCAAGGGGGAAGGATGGGCAGTCTCCTCCCTTGTGATTTACTGCCTCTGAAAACCCACTGGCAGGTCAGCAGTGAACTGGTTCTAGTATTCAACCACCAACAGCATTCATTGTTCAGCACCTTTCTTGATATTTCCTGTCTTTGTTCATTCATTCATTCATTCCCTTTCATGTAAGAAAATGTGAATATGCAAATATTAATTATCAATATGACCAGCTGTGGCCTTTCCTGTCAACTCAAGGCCCTATTTAAGCTAAAGATGAAAAATACAAACTAGCATCTAGACAAGACCTTGTTGAGCATTACAATCCACAGCCACCCTTTTAATGAATTAACATGGTGGCATTTCATGGATGCTCCCAGTACCTTACGATAGAAATTTGATGATCTATGTTTTAACTTTTCTTGCATTTGAATGAACTAAGTAAAAAATGGTAGGATACATGTATCAAAAAAAATTTTAATGTTCAAGTAAAGTGGCATTAATGTGGTGCGACAGTTAACCTAGTAAGCCTATTTCATTGTTCCAAATAGAATACATTTCAACAACGTTATTTTGTAATAAAATTTGTTTTCAGTGGTTATTATTGAATATCTGGAACTTAATGTATATTTTCTGCAATGGGAAAACATCCTTAGTATTTCTTTTTGCAATTTCAATTTCAAATTTCAGATATCAAAATTAATCGTGACTATGGTCCGCATTGACCCTTTATCACTTTTGTAAAGTTTCTGTTTGTTATAAATTATAAATCAACTAAAACATAGATTAATACATTTACAAAACATTATTGTTGTTATGTGTCATCAATTTTCCTAAGATTCACAGTGACCCTATGTACAACAGCCCTAAACCCTGCTCTATCCTGTGCCAATCTTATTATCTTGGACATACCTGCTGCCATTACCCTAGTCACTGAATCAATCCATCTCATTGAGGGTCTTCCTTTCTTGAGCTGTCCTTCTAAGCATGATGTGCCTATCAAAGGACTGATCCCTCCTTGCAACATTCCAAAAGTATGTCAGATGGAACTTCAGAATCCTTGCCTCCAAGGAGCAGCCTGGTTTTACACTCTCCAGAACAAACTTGTTTCTTCTCCTAGCAGTCCATGTTCTATTCAATACTCTTCTCCAGCAACACAACTCAAAGGCACCAATTCTCCTTCTATCTTCCCTATTCATTGCCCAGCTTTCTGATGTGTAGCAAGTAAATGTGAATATCATAGCTCAGATCAGGTGCACCTTTGTTTCCATACTAACATTGTTGCTCTTCAGTACTCTAGTGAGGTCCCGCACAGCAGATTTTCCCAGTGAGATTCATCTTCTGATTTCCTGGCTTCTGGTTTTATAGTTCATGGTATAATCCATGTGTTTTACCAACACCACAAATTAAAGTCACCAATTCTTCTGTGTTACCCGTATTTATTTTCCAACTTCCAGATGCATAGAAAGTGACTGAAAAGATCATGGCTTTTATCAGGTACAACTTAGTCTTTAAAATTATAGGCCTTCTCTTTAGAAGTTTGGAGAGGTCCTTAAAAGCAAATCTCCTCAATGTGGCATGAACCTTGACTTACTGACTGCTACCATGAATCTTGATTATGGATCCAAGTCAAATGAGATGACACACAACTATAATTTTTTCAGCCAAGATCCATCTCACTTCAGCCATTAATTATATGCCTTATTTCATGACCTCTTCTGAATCCAACTTGAAATTCTGAAAATTGTTTGCCAATGCCTGGCTGTTCTTGTTATGTGTTATCGTGTCAACTAAGACTCATAGTGACCCAAAGTACAATTGCTCTGAACCCTGCTCTATCCTGACTCAATCTCACTGTCTCTGATACATCTGCCCTCATTATCCCACTTACTGAACAAATCAATCTTATCTGGAGTCATCCTCTCCTGTGTTATCCTTTGATCCTTGCAAGCATGTTACCCTTCTTCAAAGACTGGTCCCTCCAGGCCTCATGGCCAAAGTATGTGAGATGAAGATTCAAAATCCTTACCCTCAAGGAGCAGCTTGGTTTCACCCTCTTCAGGATAAACCTGTGTGTTCTCTTGGCAGTCCATAGTCTGTTTAATACACTTCTCCAGCACAAAAACTCAAAGGCATGAATTCTTCTGCTGACATCTTTTGTCATTGTCTAGCTCTCTGATGCACAGCAAGTAATTGTAAAAACTATGACCTGAATCAGGCATACCTTAGTTTCCAGGTTAAAATAATTGTTCTTAAGCACTTCTGAGAGGTCCTTAACAGCATGTTCCCCAATGAAGTTCTTCTTCTGATTTCCTGACTGTTGGTACCTAGATTGTTGATTGTGGAGTCGTGGAAGCTGAAATTGTTAATAACCTCAATTTCTTCTCAAGCTATCATGGTGTTGCCAATTGGCCCAGTGATCTTCTTGATGTTGAATTTCAATACATACTGAAGATCGCAGTCCTTGACCTGTAGGTCCAAACACTTCGGGTCCTCCTCACTTTCAGCAAGGAAGGTTGTGTCATCTGGACAGTTGAGGTTGTCCTAAATCCTGATGTCACATTTCTCCATATAAAGTCCAGCCTCCTAAATGAACACTTGCAAATGTGTGTGTGTGTATAAATAAATGAAAGGTATAGAGATAGGATGCATCCTGATACAGTTCTGTCTTGTTTTTCAACCATGTAGTGTTTAATCTTCAACTAAAGCATTTCTAAGACCAGAGGTAAGGACAAATATATTCTTTTCTGTAAGGACATTTTCTTAGTTTTTAAAATTAATATGTTGGATCCAGCTTATTATTTGATTTGTTCTCTTTTTCTCTTAGCAATATATATTTAATAAGTGAACTTTGAACTTATAAAAGCAAAAGGGAAAATGACAGAAATGTCTCAAGTAATTGGGCAGAAATGATGATATGGTGGTGAGTGGTGGAGTCAGTCTGAAATGTGATTCAATAAAAAAAACCTCTGAAATGTGCTCTCTTTTCTAACTCTGGAACGGACAAACAAAAACAAATAAACCCACACATGTTATGGGCGTGCATTTAAAGGCTATTATAGCTATTATCCAGACTATTTAAAGAGTTGAGATTCTCTAAGAAGAGATAAACATTAATTACAACTGAAGGTAAAATAATCTAATTTGTAACAATGTCACTAAGGTAAAAAGATTTAGAAAACAATTGACAAAAGCTAGCTTAACCTTAACTGTTAATATTACAGGTTTCATGACACAGAAATACATTCTGTACATAATGAGCTACATGATAGTCAAAAGTAAGTAATCAAAACACTAAGAAAATGAAATGTTTTTCCTTAAAAGAAAATGAACTCTGCTGTTCGTATTGTCTATGTGTGTATGCTGATGGCAATGGAATTACTTCTGTATTTTGAGGTGAAGCAAATAAAGAAAGGGAAATAATAGAGCATAAATTGACTAATTGCTTTCATCTATCAATTTTCATTGGCAATAAAACTCGATCATGCTACCTATTCCATATGATGTGATTACACCATTAAGAAAGAATTGTATTTAAAACATCAAATAAAAGGCCACTTCATTATTATAGGTTTCTGTTTTTCATTTAAGTTGGTGGTGTAGTCTGCAGAAGTGGTGCTGTTAACGCCAGGTGGTGTATCTCTGGTGGTTCAATTTCACTAGTGGCATCTCATCGCAAGGATGGCACTTTCCTCTCCAGTGATTAGATGTAGGTTTCAGTTCAACACATAGAAAAGTCTTGTGTGTGTGTGTGTGTGTGTGTGTGTGTGTGTGTGTGTGTGTGTGTTGTGTGTGTGTTTTAAATATGTTTGATACAAGTGGTAAACAACGATCATCTAATCTAGAAGAAAAAATTGAAAAATGTAACGGAACATCAAGTATCAGAATGATAGAAGAAAAATTGCCCCTTTGGGCGTTTGCAAGAAAGTGTTCTGCCACATTCAAGAGAAGTTACTAAATATACTAAAAATTTCGTTTCCACGGTATTCTTTGTCCTGGTAGTGAAAAAAAGCAACAACCCACTAAACTCAAAAGAACAACTCACTCGTGTATCTTAAGAGAACTCTGAGCAGTCTTTCTGTTGAATTGTTCCTTAACTGGAATACTCTTTTTTTTTCCTTTCTTTTTTTTTGACCACCAAAGTAAATTTTTCTCCTGCATCTTTTCAGTGTACGCATGATTAAACATATTTCTTGTAACATGTTTTGAGCTTTTCATGATGAAAGATGAGCATGGCTAAATTCAGCATCTTTTAACTGATTTCTAAGAAATTAGAGGGAGCTAGGACTGGTGACACAGTCTTAGTTACTGAAACTGAGGAGGGCCTGAAACATTTGCTGCAAAGGGCCAAGGATTGTAGTCTGCAATATGGATTGAAGCTCAACATCACGAAAAAGAAGATTCCTATCACTTGGCCAATTGGCAGCATCATGACACATGGATACGAGATTGTGATTGTTAACATTTTCAGCTTGCTTGGGGCCCCGAGCAACACTCTTGGATCCAGAAGTCAGGAAAACAAAAGACAAATTACATTAGGAAAATCTGCTGTCAGAGATCTCTCCAAAGTCCTGGAGAGCGATGATGTTAGTCAAAGGCCTGATTCAGGTCACGGTCTACACAATTACTTGCTATGTATCAGAGAGTTGGACAATTACCAAGGATGACAGAAGAATAATTGATACGTTGAGTTGTGGTACTGGAGAAGCGTATTGCACACAGCATAGAGTACCACGAGAACTAACACGTTTGCCTTGGAGAGGGTGAAGGTAGGGGTTCGAGACTCTGTCTTCTATACGTTGGCCATGTAGCCAGAAGGGACCAGCTTTTTGAATAGGATATCATGCTTGGAAGGGTCAAGAGACAGTGCAAGAAAGGAAGACCCCAGAAGAGATGGATTGACACAATAACTGAGCTAATGACGGTAGATGTGTCAGACAGTGACATTGGCTCAGGATAGAGGAGGGTTCAGAGCCATTGTGAATAAAATTGTTTCGAATTGTCTTTGATTCAATGGCACATAATGACAATAGGACAGAAAGAGTAACATTCTGAGTGCATGTGATACATACTCCCTTTAAGGAAGTTACTGCTGCTATTTAAAGAAAAGTGGATTTAAACAACATTTGCTTGGAGCAGAAAGACAGTTTGCCTTTTAAAAATTAATTTCTTCATTCCTATCATGTAGGCCAAATAGTTATGCTGATGTTGTTGTTGTTAAGTGCTGTTGAGTTGTAGACAACTCATAGTGACCCTATGAACAAAAGACCTGAACATTTGTACAACTTTCATCATTTCTCCAACTTTATAGGGTTTCCGGAGGCAAGTTATTTCAGAAGTGGATGCCCCTCCTCATTCCAAGCTTGTTTTAATAGGGGAGCTCCACCAAACACTGTCCACCATGGATAACCACTATCACATTTCACACATCAGTGTCACAGTATTTAACATCATAGCAACCACGAGTTACTGTACAGCAAATGGACAGACCAGTGCTATACTGCTTAGAAGAATGTTTGACAAAAAACAATTAAAGCCAGGCCTGAGGACCACAGATTAATCAACAGAATATGCTGATGGACTCTTAATAATAACCTTCTTAAATTTAAGTTACCTATTTTTTACCTCTTGAATAATTTTGTTAAACTTTTTAAATTAGAATTCCAAGGTATGAGGGTTATAAATCAATAGTATAAAGATAGGATGAATAAGAAAAGTATTTAAACTCATGGGATGATTTTTGAGTAAATTAGTACAATTTCCACATTGACCCAATTTTATATTCTTTTCAAATACAAATCAATTTCCTCCTTTCTGTTTTCATGCACTTTGGTAGCTGAAGAAACAAAACGATTTTAGCACATGTAGAATTAAATTTACTGTACATGGCCTATCATACTCACACAATAAAAAATCGTATCCAGTCAGCAGCAACTTCAAGTAAAATACATCTTGATGGATTTCATAATTTTCACAGATGATCTCTTCTACCAAATATGACGTCTTTCTCCAAGGACTGGGTATCTTTAACATTCTAGCTTTAAAGTAGGAATTTTAGAACCCAATGCCTTAACATCATCTCTCTCAATATTTTTTGTATTTTTTTATTTACACATAATTTAACAATTGTTTCATGAACTTCCTTGCCACTAGGTCCCCAGTACCCAATGAATTAAGTGGTGGAATAGTAAAATAAAGTTAGTTTAAACTCATAATTCATTTAACAGAGAAAGATGATGTAGTCTATTCCTATAAAGGTTTACAACCTCAGAAATTGAATGATGCTGTTCTATTCTGTCCAATAGGTTTGCTGTGAGTCAAATTAACAGAACAACAGTTT
>NW_006399862.1:5338841-5352542 GCF_000299155.1 Elephantulus edwardii
TAAGTGCTTCAGGTCCTCCTCAGTTTCAGCAAGCAGGGTTGTGTCATCTGCATAATGCAGATTGTTGATAGATCTTCCACCAATCCTGATGCCACATTTCTCCTGATAGAGCCCAGCCTCCTTGATGATCTGTTCTGCATACAGGTTGAAAAGGTAGGGAGATAGGACACATCCTTGGTGCACGCCCTTCCCAATTTTGAACCATGCAGTGTTGCCTTGCTCTGTTCTGATGACTGCCTCTTGGTCCAAGTATAGGTTTCACATTAGAATGGTCAAGTGTTCTGGGATTCCCATTCTTCTCAGAGTCAGCCACAGTTTGTTAAGATCCACACAGTCAAATGACTTTGCATAATCAATGAAGCACAGATAGACATTCCTCTGGTACTCCCTGCTTTCAGCCAATATCCATTTAACATTAGCCACAATATCCCTAGTACCAGAACCCCTTCTAAACCCAGCCTGGACTTCTGGCAGTTCTCTGCTGATGTGCTGTTCCAGTCGTTTTTGGATAATCTTCGGTAGAATCTTGCTTGCATGTGAAATCAATGATATTATTGTATAGTTTCCACACTCTGTTGGGTCACCTTTCTTTGGAATCCTACTACCAAAAAAGTAACCTGAGAGAGTGTGGAAATTATCAAACAACAGCAGTTATTTCACATGCAAGCAAAATCTTGCTGAAGATTTAAAAGTCAACTGCAACAATGCATTAGCAAAGAACTACCAGAAATACAAGTCAGGTTTAGAAGAGACCATTGCACTAGAGATACTACCAACAATACAAGATGTATCTTGGCTGAAATCAAAGAGTAACAGAGCAATATCTATCTGTGTTTCATTGACTATGCAAAAGCATTTTACTGTATGGATCATAACAAATTGTGGCTAACCTTGAGAAGAATGGGAATCCCAGAAAACTTGATTGTGCTCATGTGAAATCTATACTTGGAGCAGGAAGTAATCACTGGAACAGAGCAAAGAAACACTGCACAGTTCAAGGTTAGAAAATAAGTGAGTTAGGTATGCATCCAATCTCCATACATTTTCAGTCTGTATTCTGAATAGATCTTTTAGAAGGCTGGACTTTATGAGGAGGAATGTGGCAGCAGGATAGGAGGGAGACTCATCAACAACCTGTGTTATGCAGGCAAAAGAACCTTATTTGCCAAATTAATGATGACCTGAAGTATTTGCTATCGAATACCAAAGACTGTAGGCTTCAATATGGACTGAAACTCAACATCAAGAAGACAAATATTCTCACCACTGGGTAAATTGGCAACAACATGATAGCTAGAGAAAAAATTGAGGCTGTTAACAATTTCAGCTTGCTTGGCTCCACAATACTCTTGAAATCATCACTCAGGAAATGGAAACCTGAATTGCATCGGGTAAGCCTGCCGTCAAGGAGCTCTCCAAAGTTCTACAGAGCAATGGTGTTAGTCTAGAGACTAAGATGAAACTTATCCAGGCCATGGTCTTCACAATTATTTCCTATGCATCAGAGACCTGTACAATGAATAAGGATAACAGAAGAAGAATTGATGCCTTTGGATTTTGGTGATGGAAAAGAGTACTGAACATAACATGGACATCCAAGAGAATGAACAGATCTGTTGTAAAGGAAATGAAACCAAGTTATTCCTTGGAGGAAAGGATTTTGAATCTCTATTTCACATACTTTGGCCATATGATCAGGAGAGACAAGTCCTTGAAGGACACCATGAATGGGAGGGTAGAGGTACAGTACAGAAGAAGACCCCATATCAGATGGATTGATACAGTAACTGGTGTAATGTGAATAGAGGTTACAGAGTCAATGAGACTAGCTTAGGATAGAGCAAGGTTCAAAGCTGTTGTATATAGGTTTGTTATGAGTTATAGGTGACTCGATGGCACACAACAACAATAACCATGAGATATATAAACACCAATATAACAGACCCATAACTGACACCACAGTGGGTTTTCAGAGACAATAAATTGCACAAGAGGAGATTACTCACCTTTCTTCTGTGGTGCAGCTTATAGATTCAAACAGCATACTTTTGCATTGGCAGCATATAGTGGTTGTTGTGTACCATTGAATCAAAACTGACCCACAGTTGACCCTTCAGTGGGTTTTCAGAGGCAGTTAATTGCATGAGAGGAGATTGCTCATCTTTCTCCAGCAAAGCAGGAGGTGCCCTAGAACTGTGTGCATTCAGGACGGCAGCTCAGCCTCTTACCACTAGGCCACCAGAGGTTGAGATTTATAACTAGGATATATAATAAAAAAAAAATAAATATTTAAGCCTGTTTGGTTTTTTTTATTATTCCACCAAGCTCTAGATAGGCTCCATTGAGCTTATCTTTCAAATATGACTTTTCCAGCCATTACTTGACTTTGCTATGTCGATGGGCAGGAACATACAAATGGAGTGTGTTAACTTATCCAGAAGTAGTTGGCTATCTACCATTCCATAAAGTGATTGGCCATTTATAGCAATCAACAAGAAGACTTGCTAGTCTTTTCAGTAAATTGAATAACTCTTGCTAGAAGAGTCAGAATCCTCCCCAGTCAGGGATGAACAGAGAGACCTTTCTCACTCTAGTGAAGAGGATGAAGGAAAATGTAGGACACACTTTGCAATGGCAGAAGCAGCCATGGCTGAACTGGAGAATTAATTAATGTGAGATGAGACTTTGAGGGGAGTGAAGTCAATATTGACAGGACTGAGAACTTGGGAACACTTAGAGCCATGAGGCTCAAGGCTGAGGTGCCTGCATGCACATTTCTGGAGCTATCTTGACTGTGCTCTGTTACTAATCTAGATTATATAACCTTTTAACTTCCCCAATATATTTCAGTTTGGTCTGTGAGCTATCACATCGGGTTTTTGGACCAGCAAAGCAATAAGATTGGTGTTGAGGTGAGTATAAAGAGGCATGGGAGCGTGAGGGATATATCTGATCTCATGGAAATTGTTTTTTGTGTTGTTGATGTTATGGACCAGGAGAGTTCCCTCTGTAAAATTGGTAAAGGTCAGATATGACAATCCCCATGTGGCCCTCACTCTCTTCATAGGTTCAAACCCAGACCAAACCAAAACATTGTCATCAAGTCAATTTTAACTCATGATAAATTTGTTTGGGTTTCTAAGCCTGCTTATGTTTACGTTTATGGGCGAGAAAGTACCTTATCTTCACCCATGGAGCTGCTGGTGGATTAATACTATCGACTTTTTGATCAGTTATCAAGCACTTGAACTACTATACTACTCCACCAGGGATCCTTATAACAATGTGAAAAAAACTGTATTAATTAATAAATACTTGAAGTTCAAACTGAGTGCATATGAATTTAAAAAAAACCCACATTTTCTTTCAATAACTTATTTATCTCCATAAATATACATGAAAGCATGTTTTCTTGTATTTACTCAGAATTTAAATTTCTAAAAGAAATATTCAAGAGTAGATATAAAAGCTAATATGACCTTTATAATTTATTTCAATTAAATAAGTTAAGGTCTACTACCCACAAGTTACTTTGTAGCAATAAATGACCATAACAAATGTTAAGAGAATAGACTCTATTTTCTTGAAAAATATCTATTTTCACCAAAGATTACTGTGTATTTGAGAATAGTGCATAACTAAAATACGATAGAGAGCTATAAACCGGATAGAAAAGCATGCTCTCTGAGGACAGTGTTACATTCTCTTCCAGATGACTGAGAACAGGTTCAGAGATGAGGTCTAAATTGCATCAGACATATACATATTTATTTATTTTAAAAAAATTAAGAAAACAAAAAGTGCACATATTTTAAAGCTAGCCATGAATGGATAATTTACACTCAAAGTGGATTATAATGTATAAATAATTTGTATGTATTTTTTATTATCTGTAGTTCTGTTTTCAATTATTTATCTGACAGTGTATGATTTTTTCCCCTCAAGACTGAATAATGAGTGGTGTTCGTATTTTAAAATGGGAAAAGATTTAGGAGGTATTTTCATTCAATTATAATTTTGAAAAAAAATTAGTAGGTTTTTAACAAGAAAATGCTAGTTTCTTTATTGATGATAAAATTTTAGCGATGGAAATAAAGTGTAGATTTTCAGGCTTAAAAGGCAAGACTCAATTTTACAAATGTTCAAAGGAAATACGGGTAAATAGGGGGTTACCCTGAGATTAGAGTTTGGGATAAACATGCTAGGTTCTAATTGAGAAGATATTGGAAAGGTTGACTAAAGCAAGAGTCTTTAATGTCACACTGATATGTTGAATTTGATTAAACAAGAAATGGGCAATTATGAAAATAGTCAATCTGTTCTCAGTGTGAAGAAGGAATTGGAAGTATCAGATAATGGAAGCACAGATAACCAACCTGATGTTTTAATAAGAAATTGTTCCCCAAACTGTGTCAATAAGAAATTAGGTGTGGGTGGAAGACAGTTCTGAACAGGTTCTAAAACAACATATAATGTGATATAGTCAAAGCTCTGAAGACCGGAAAGAGATGCCTATTGTTTCATCTGGATTTTTGCCAAATGAAGTATAGAAATGCAACACTAAATAAGGAAGATGTAACAATTGTGTTTCTAATTAAAATGTTCAAAGGGTTTATATAATAGATGACTATGGAAAAATCCATCCTAAATAGGGAAATCACAGTGTACTTTCTCCCAAAATCTAAAGACAATGTGAATGTGGCATAATTTTCTAACATTAACTAAATCAATAAGAATAACAAACAATCATTAAAAATATGGATCAGTATGAGGCTAAAAACATCATATATTTAAGTCCCTGTTAGACCATTATGAAAATCTTAGTAGTAAAAGAAAATTAAGAAAAAGGATACAAAACTATAACAGATATCTAACAATATACTTATCTTTGTGTGCTTTGGTGCTGGAGAAGAGTATTGAATATACAATGAACTGCTAGGAGAAGAAATAAGTTCATCCTGGAGAGGGTGAAACTAAGCTGCTCCTTGGAGGCAAGGATTCTGAAGCTTCACCTGACATATTTTGGGCATGTTGTAAGGAGTGACCAGTGCTTGGAGAGGGACATCACGCTTGGATAGTGGAGGGAACAGTGCAGGAGAGGAAAGCCCTCTATGAGGAAGATTGATTCAGTGACTATAGTAATGGGGTTGGGTGTGTCAGAGACAGTGAGACTGGCACAGGACAGAGCAGAGTTTAAGGCTTTTGTACATAGGGTCACTATGAGTCACAAGCTACTCAATGGCACATTACAACAACAACAACAACGAGTATTTATGGCTAATGTCTGTTGTTTGTAAATTTCTATGTATATATTTTAAATTATCACAGATTTTACATTTCTTTTAAAATTGTAAATGTTAAAGAAACAATTCTAATAATTTTGGTGGTCCTTTGGGTAAAGAGTTATCCTGCCAACCTAACCCAATCCAAGAGAAAGCAGTTAGAAACTGCTAGGTCCTATGCAGGAGAACAGGGACCATCTATCTGTGCCCATACAATTTATACCTATTAGAAACTCGCTTGTGCTCAATTATCAGTCAGTTATGTGTACAGAACAATGATTTTTTTTAATGTGGAAACTACAGAACAATCTCACTGATTTCACATGCAAGCAAGATTTTACTGAAGATGATCCAAGAACGACTGGAACAGCACATCAACAGAGAACTACCAGAAGTCCGGGCTGGATTTAGAAGGGGTCGTGGTACTAGAGATATTGTAGCTTATGTTAGATGGATCTTGGCTGAAAGCAGGGAATACCAGAGGAATGTCTATCTGTGTTTCATTGACTATGCAAAGGTATTTGACTGTGTAGATCATAACAAACTATGGCTGACTCTGAGAAGAATGGGAATCCCAGAAGACTTGATTGTTCTAATGCAAAACTTATACTTGGACCAGGAGGCAGTCGTCAGAACAGAGCAAGGGAACACTGCATGGTTCAAAATTGGGAAGGGCATATGCCAGGGATGCATCCTATCTCCATACCTTTTCAACCTGTATGCAGAACAGATCATCAAGGAGTCTGGGCTCTATTAGGAGAAATGTGGCATCAGGATTGGTGGAAGATCTATCAACAATCTGCATTATGCAGATGACACAACCCTGCTTGCTGAAACTGAGGAGGACCTGAAGCACTTACTGCTGACGGTCAGGGACTGCAGCCTACAATATGGATTGAGGCTCAATGTCAAGAAGACAAAGATTGGCAGTATCAGGATGGATGGTGAAGAGATTGAGATTGTACACAGCTTTAGTTTGCTTGGCTCCATAGTCAACACTCTTGGCACCAGCAGCCAGGAAATTAAAAGGTGCATTGCCACGGGAAAGTCTGCTGTTAGGGACCTCTCCAAAGTACTGAAGAGCAATGGTGTCTCTCTGGAGACTAAGGTGCGTCTGATACAGGCTATGGTCTTCGCAATCACTTGTTATGCATCAGAGAGTTGGACAATGACCAAGGAGGATAGAAGGAGAATTGATGCCTTTGAGCTGTGGTGCTGGAGAAGAGTATTGAGAATACCATGGACTGCTAGGAAAACAAACAGATTTGTCCTGGAAAGGGTAAACCGTGTGGCTCCTTGGAGGCAAGGATTCTGAGGCTCCATCTAACATACTTTGGACATGTTGTGAGGAGAGACCAGTCCTTGGAGAGGTACATCTTGCTTGGGAGGGTGGAGGGACGGCGCAGGAGGGGAAGGCCCTCTATGAGGTGGATTGATTCAGTGACTGGAATAATTGGGATGGGAGTGTCAGAGACAGTGCGATTGGCACAGGACAGAACGGATTTTAGGGCTGTTGTACATAGGGTCGCTATGAGTCGCAGGTGACTCGATGGCACATAACAACAACAACAAGACACAATTAACAATAATGATAGCAGCAGTTAAGAAATCAAAAGAGAGGGAGCTCTGGTGGCCTAATGGCAAGAAGCTTCACTGCAATCCCAGAGGACCGATGCTCTGCTGGAGAAGGGGCAATCTCCTGTTATACTAGTCAGGTTCGATTTGACTGTACACACACACACACACACACACACACACACATCAAAAGAGGTATTGCACTGGGAAAATCTAATACTAAGGAGCACTCTCAAGTATAAAAGAGCAAAGATGTCAGTTGAATTACTAAGTTATACCTGACCCAAACCATAGTATTTTCAAGCACTTCCTATATGTTTTAAATTTGACAATGAATAAGGAATACTGAAGAATAAGCAATGACTTTGAATTGTGGTGTTTGTGAAGAGTATTGAACATCCCATGGATGACCAAAAGAACATACAAATCTGTCTTGGAGGAAATTCCCCGATGGTACTTCTTAGAGGCAAGAATGGTGAAACTTCATGTTGCGTACTTTGAAGATGTTGTCAGGATATGTCAGTTTTTAGAAAAAAGATATTGTTCTCAGATAGAGAGTTAGAGAAGGACAAGAAGCTCTTTGAGGAGATAAATTGACACTGGCTTCAGCAACATGCTTGAGCATGGTAGGGATCATTGTGGTGGCACAGGAGTGGGCATAAGTCCACCTATTGTTGATAGGGTAGGTATGAGTTGTAGTCAACAGGTGGTTTTAAATAACTGGTGGTGTCGTTTACAGTGAGTTGCTCTGTCTACTACCAGCAACTCTGATGGAAAAAAGAGAGAAATCTTCCTTGAAGAATGTGAAGAATACTGGAACCCTTTACTTGAGAAGACCAAAAACTACATCCTCCAATGTGTGCGTGTTTGCATTATGTTATTTCTATAGAGAACCCTCATTAAGAAATATTTTTAGCTAAGAAAATCAGTAAACTTTTCAAGAAGTTAATATTTTTTCCAGTATAAGGTTAGTTATTACCTGGCCGTGTCGTTATAATAGTTGTTAGGTGCTATTGAGTCTACTCTGAATCAACGTGATCCGATGAACAACAGAGCCTAATGAATACTCTCCTATCCCATGTCATCCTCACAATCTCTGGCACAACCTTGAGACCATTGCCACAGTCACTGTATCAATCTACCTGCCTGACGATCTGCCTCTCCTTCATCACCTTTCCAAGCATGATGTCCCTCTTCAAGGAATAACTTTTCCTAGGAGAGGCAATCTCCTCCCATGCAATAACTGACTCTCAAAACCTGCCAGAGTGACAGCTATGGATTGGTTCCAACTCGACAATACAAAACAACATACCTAAAATATGTGAGCTAAAGTGTCTTTATTTTTGCCTCCAGAGGTACTCTGGCTGCACTTTCTCCAAGACATTGCTTTGCTTTTGACAGTCCATTATATGGACATTCGTCACTCCTCTCCAACACCATAGATCGAAGGTATCGATTCTTTTCTGTCATCCTTGTTCAGATGCTCTCAGATGCATAGCAAGAGTTTGAAAAGACCATAGCCTGAATCAAGGACACCTTTGTCCTCAAACTGACATCATTACCCCTCAAAATTTGGAGAGGTCCCAGACTGCAGTCTTTCCCAGTGTAGTATGTCTCCTAATCTCCTACATTGCTGGTTCCAAGTGTAGTGATTGTGGATCTAAGTAAAATTATATCATGGACAGCCTCATTTTTTTCTTCATCTATCATGGTGCCTATTGGAGCAGTGGCAAGGGTTTCTATTTTCTTGGTGTTGAGATGTAATCCCTATTGAAGGCTACAATGTTCAACCTTCTGCAGTAAGGCCATCAAGTCCTCCTCACTTCTAGTAAGCAAGGTTGTGTCAGCGCATAACAAAGGTTATTGATGAGTCTTCCTACCATTCTGATGCCACATTTTTTTTTTCATAGAGTTCAGCTTCTTGAAGAACTTGCTAAGCACATAAATTACATAGACATGAATAAAGCATACAACCCTGATGTACAACTTTCTTAATTTTAAAACATGCATTATTCCATGGTTCTATTTGTACAATAGCTGCTTGTTCAAGGTATAGGTTTCTCATGTTGTTGTTGTTGTTTAATGCCGTAGAGTTGTAGACGACTCATAGCAACCCTATGAACGAACAGCCTGAGCACTGTTGTTCGTACATAGAGTTTCCGGAGACAAGCCATTTTTGAAGTGGATGCCGCTCCTGCTTCCAGGCTTGATTTAGTTGGGAAGCTCCAGCCAACACTGTCCACCATGGGTGCCCATTACCACGATTGGCACATCACTGTCACAGGCTTCAGCATCACAGCAACCACAAGATACCTCTGTACAGCAACACACAGACCAGTGCTATACCACCTAGAAGAATGTTTGACAGGAAGACAATGTGAACCTGGCCAAGGGCCACCAATGAAAATCACCCACCTTCGGCTTGGTAGCACAGCGTCCTTTCCACTAGGCCAACATAGCTCTCTCTTGGTCGTCGTCATTGTTATTGTTTAATGCCGTCGAGTCGTAGACGACTCATAGCGACCCTATGAACAAATAGCCTGAGCACTGTTCGTACATAGAGTTTCCAGAGGCAAGCTATTTTGGAAGTGGATGCCGCTCATGCTTCCAGGCTTGATTTAGTCGGGAAGCTCCAGCCAACACTGTCCACCATGGGTGCCCATTACCACGATTGGCACATCACTGTCACAGGCTTCAGCATCAGCACAATCAAATATTCTGAAACTCTTATTCTTCTTAATGTTGGCCATAATTTGTTGTGATCCACGTTTCACCTCAATTTATTTGAGGCTTTTAACTCCTTTTTACCTCAATATCTCATAAATAAATGATCCCCCAAAGAACCAACTTATAATCTTTGAAATTACACATTCAAAAAAGATCTTCATCACATATCTATAGTTACAAGGCAGTATTGAGTGAGTAATGCCTTCTAAATATCAGTCATGATCTTTCAGAGCAACTTAATTTATGTCTGTTTCTCATTTCTTCTGAGTTGGAACCAAACCATGACTGACTCTCCAGTGAATTCTTCAGAACCTGTATATTCTACAAGAAGAGATTTTTCATCTTTGTTCAGCATAGTAGCTGTTGTATTTGAACTTCCCACTTCGGGGTTAGCAAAATGACTCCATATCCACTAAGTCACCATTGGTCCCTTTAGTTTATAGAAGCTTGATTTGGAGAAATTGGATTATACTGTTTCTGGTTTCTGAAGCTAGCAATTAGGATTTAATTTGTTTGAGACTTTTAACTTCTCTTCACCACAATTGCTCATAATTAGACAAATGATCCCTAAAATACCAAATTCATAACCTTTTTAAACAGCTGAAACAAAAGCAAAATGACATGAGGCAAAAATGCTGTTTATTAATATACAAGTGCAGATGATGTACTCCTTTAATCAGCATTACAAGATCATGTTACATTTTTAGTGCTAGGTAAAAGAAAAATCATTTGCATGCAAACTACTGTTTCTCTAGATACAGATGTTTAACTTGCTTTAAAAATAGAAGTTGGGACATACCGAGAAAATCTATTAGACTCTAATTTGGTATCAAATTGTCTAAAGGAAGTTTGGTGCTTCATCGGTGTGTCTTCATTTTCTACGTATAACTTCATTTTTATGTAAATCTGTTGAATGCTAGGGTTAATATTTATATTTCTAACTTTTTAGTAAATAAGTAAATATTCTTATTATTAGATGATAGCAAGTTGACTGCGGCTCATAGTGACCCTATAAGTAAGAGATCTGTATCCAGCTGTACCGTGTGCACTCCTCACCATCTTCAACATATTTGAACCCATTGTTAGAATCCCTGTACCATTTCATCTTCATGAGAATCTTCCTCTCTTATCGTGAAATTCCACCTTTTCAAAACTGATGGTTTTCTCCAAATACTAGGTCTCCTAACAACATGCTCAAAGTATGTGTGCTAGGGTTTTACTATCCTTGCCACCAAGGGTCTAAGACTCCGGTTTCATGTTTTTCCAAGACAGAACTGGTTGTTGTCTTGGAAGTCAATAGGATAATCAATGTTCTTCTCAAACACCAATGCTCAAAAGTCCTCCGTAATCATTGTATAACTTTTAGATGTATAGCAAGTAATTCGGTAGACTATGGTTTGGATCAGGTATGCCTTAATCTTTACCCTGATATCATTGTTTTTAGTACGCTGGAGAAGTACAGGACAACAGATCTTCCCCTATATGACTCATCTTTTGATTTCTTGATTGTTGATGAAAAGGGTGTTCATTGTGAATCCAAGTAAGATGAAATAGTTGGAAAATTCAGTCTTTTCTTCAACTATCATGTGTAGAACTTTATTTTCTTGATGTTGCAATGTAATCTATATTGAATAAATTAATGAGTAAACAAAAGATACTTTTATAGAAAAATACTGATATATAGTCTGTTGAATTACAAAGATTGATTTTATAGTAATGTTTTCCCATAATCTAACAGCATTATAGAGATAAATACAACTTATGATGATAATTATAAAAAGCCATAGCATCATAATGGAGAAGAAAAAAAATCCTCATTCCTTCAAGAGAGAAAATCTATTAAATTCTTTTATTTGAAGGTATTCTAATCATAATCTTGGACAAAAGTGTTGTAATTAAGCATGCATAATAAGTGCTCTTTCTAGAAGTGTCTGTAATGTACCAGCTAAGGCAAATAACTGGAGCTAATAACAAATGCCAAGGGTTGGTTTTCAATCAGCAGTCAGGTCTTTTTTGTACTATCCACAATTAACAGAAAACACTTCCATGCTAGGAGTCATGGGACTAGTGCCCAGAATTGGATACTCAACTGTAGTCCTAAATGTTATTTCTTTCATAAAAGAACCCATTTTCCTGCCCTTGGTTTTGGAAACAAACTAGCTGTTGGCATCCATGAATTTAGGGACTTGACATGATATTCTTAATAATAAACTGAACACCAAAGATATCATTTCGCCAACCTTAAAGAGCTTCAAAAGCTGTAGTTACATACATATTCAGATCAATGTTTTGACCACTAAGGCCACAATTTGATTTTCCTTCCGTATTAAAATTCCTGTGACATGATGATATACAGTCCAACATGAAATGATTTGCCCATGGAAAACAACACAAATGAGATTTTAAAAGTTTAGCTTCACTCTTTTTACTCTCATATTAGCAAGTTGCCACAGTGGTACCAGAAGCATTTAGCTAAATTTAACCCCAGATTTATTTCCAGATGTATTGGCAAACTGTGCAGGCTTGGATACGTTTTTAAAAGATTTTCTGTCTGTGCCATCATTACTCAAAAACCCATTCATTCATTCATTTACTTATTTATTCATTTATCTATCGATCTATCTATCAATTGATCACAATCCAGAACCAATTTATAACAATGACACAGTGGATCTTCAAGGCTGTAAATCTCATGGTAGGAGATTTGCCATCTTTTTCCTGTGGAGTTGCTGCTGGAGGGTTTGAACACTAGAGAGGTCCGGCCTTTGGATGGGCAGTCGGACTCTCTGTGCCCTAGCCCTATGGTTAACACTGTGGAGAGCCACAAGCGTGCTCTAGACCAAAACCAACAAATTTCAAATTAAACATTCTTAATGAGTCTTCTTCCAAACTTGATGTTGTATTCTTGTTAATATAGTCCAATTTCTCAGTACACTGCACAATTTAAAACAATTCTGCATCACTAAAAAAATATCTACCAACCATATCTATTAATTAAGTGCTCAGAAGTACAAGGATTAAAAAGAAATTGTATATTTTAGATTACATTAAAATGTTTTCACCTTAGTGTAATCAATGATGATAGGCTTGTAAGTAAATATTGGGAAAATCTGCATAATCATTATAATAATAATATTTTTCATTGTTTTTGTTAGTGTTGTTATATGTCATTGGGCCAATTCTGACTCAATCCTGTGTACAACAGCTCTGAGCCCTGTTCTTTCTTGAGCCAATTACAATGTCTTTGACACACCTACACCCATTATCCCAGTCATAAAGTCAACCCATCGCATTCAGGGTCTTCCTCTCTTGTGCTGTCCCTCCACTCTTCCAAGCATGACGACCCTCTCCAAAGACTAATCCCTCCTTGCAACATGTCCAAAGTATGTCAGATGGAGTTTCAAAATTCTTCTTAATCTTTATATAGTCTAAGATATGTCTTATCCGAGCAATGGTGTTTGCATTTACTTGTTATGCATTGATGCCGTTGAATTGTGATGCTGGAGTAGTGTATCAAATATACCATGGGCTTCTAAGAGAAAAATAAACCAGGTTTTTCCTGAAGAGGGTGAAACAACACTGCTTGTTAGAGGCAAGGATTTTGATGCTCCATCTTACATACTTTGGATATGTTTGCCAGGAGAGACCAGTCCTTGGAGAAGGACATCATGCTTGGAAGGGTGGAGGTACAGCACAAGATAGATAAGAACCTGGATGAGATTGGTTGGTTCAATGCCTAAGGTAATAGAGGTAGGTGTGTCTGAGACAATGAAATAGCTCGAGATAGAGCAGGGTTCAGAACTGACATACATATGGTCACTATGAGCTGGAGTTGACTCGACGGCACATTATAATAACAACAATTAGTGACGTTAAAGAAATATTACATGGTAATTTTACGATACATTGATATTAGAAGAGGTAAATGTAGATGATTGATCTTTGCAAAATTTTCTTTAAAGCATTGTCAAATTGGAAAATTAGACTATGGGAGTACTTGTGTTGCCTCTGACATTCCTAAACCTTTCAGAAAGTATCCTTGTTTTTTTTTCCCTATAATTATATTTTATTAATTTTCATAAACATTTACAGAGATTTTGGGTTTCCATTCATTCAC
>NW_006399862.1:5355178-5358903 GCF_000299155.1 Elephantulus edwardii
TCACTCTATGTAATTATGTTGTTATTGTTTACCATCAAGTTGGAATTGACCCATAGCTGACCCTCCGACTGGTTTGCACAGGCAGTTAATCACACAGGAGGTGATTGGCTCTCTTTCTCCTGCAGAGCAGCTGGTGGACTTAACCAGGTGCCTCTGGGATTGCCGCATAGTTTCTTACTATTAGACCAGCAGAGTTCTCTATACACATGCAACAAAACAAAAATATAAAGTAACAGCTGTACAGCTGCCCACACACAAACAGATATACCCAGACTTAAAAAAAAAATCCAAAATATAAATAAATAAATAAATAGATAGATAGAGAAATAAATAAATAACCAAACAAACAAACAAACCCCACCCAGAAAATCTACACATACTACTCTCCAATTTTTAGTATGGATATCTGTCTGTGTTGGGTTGATAGGTTTTCTGTGCTCAACTTTTTAAAATTTATTTTTGTTTTAAATGGTGTGATTAGGGTTTGAATTCTGAGAGCAAAATTATTTTCTGTGTGTGTGTGTGTGTGTGAAAACCAAGTTGCTAAAATTTAAGACTGTACTAATAAGAATGGGTAATCTCCTCCCATTCAATTAGCTGCCTCTGAAAACCCTCCAGAGGGTCACCTATGGCTCAGTTATGACTCTATGGCACACACAACAGCAACAGTACAATCTCAGTAGCTTTTCCCAGGTCACAGTTGTTTAAATAGACCCGATTAGCCATGGTGAATCTAAATCAACATTGACAATCAGATACTCTTTCCATTAAGTTTCTGTTGATCTACAGCACAAACCTCAGAGCAATGACATTCCAACAGATGGATTTGAGAATGCCCTTTCCTGAGAAGTCATAAATACTCCTCAGTCTTCGAAGGACCGTACATTGTTAAAGCAGTATTAGGGGGGAGTATACGATGAGCAATGTAGGGTGATGATGGTAGCAACATACCTCACTTCCCTACAACCGAACTGGATGCATTCCTATTTCATGGAGTGTGATATTTTAATCCAGTTTCTTGTGACAAATATTTAATCTGCTATGCTTGCCCTTGGTTAATACCTTAATCAGCAACCTCTGCAGGAGAAAAAAAAAATCAATGACTATGTATCTCCTGGTGTTAGCGATGCACTATTAAAAAGAAGACAAATCAGGTGAGATTATTTCATTTTTTTTTTCCAAGTTGATTGTTCTCTCCTGTCGATTATTCACTTGGCTGCACCTGCTTACCAATTATAGCTTAATCATGTCTTCGGAGCTCACAGAGCTCTTTAGCATTCTACACTTTGCTCTGTAACTTTGATGTCAAAACAAAGCTACATGTCTCATACCTGGAGGTCTAGAGAATGTCCAAGGGGTTTCAACGAGGATCTGAATATCAAAGGCAAAACAAAAAACGAACACACTATCCCAAATCCCTGGTTTATGCCACTTAAAGTCAGCAGATTCCCTTTAATTTCTAGGCTTTAGTGGATTACCCCTGACAGGGAAGGCTAGTTTCACGAGGCGATTAATCTTGTCCAGTGCATAAGATCTTACTAAAAACTCTACCTTGGAGAATGAAAATAGCAAATAGGATAAGAATGCACAGGCTCTTTGAAGGAAGTTTGTAGCAACCAAGAGAGGCAAATTCATTTTCATGTTTAGATTGTAGCATTCTACACAGACAGAAAATATTATGGGAAATGTGCCAGGAATTTTCCTAAGCATTTGTGCCTTTCCAGCTCTATGGTGGTGGGCGCCCTGGACTTCAAAGTAAGTATGCTGAGAGTTTGGAAGGTACAGATGAATGTGCACACATAAGTGTCATCTTAGATGAAACTTAGAAAGAAATTAGGTCATTAAGTCACAAATCCGAAAAAAAAGGATACTTTGATTATTTGTTATGTTTTCTTAAATTATTAATGAGTGGTGTGAAGTGACAGTAAATCTTTTTAGAGAAGATGCTGATCTTTTAAGACTCATATCCACGCATTCACTACTTTGAGTCACTTTTTACTCATAGGACCTTCCATTGGGTTTTAAAGATTATGAATCTTCCTTGGAGGATCTTGTCCATCTTTTTCCTTCGGAGTAACTGGTATATTCAAACCATCAACCTCATGGTAAGCAGTTTGTCTAAAGAGGGCTTTATCAAGAACAGAGCTCCAACCACAACACAGAAACATTAATTACCTACTAACAAGCTTATCATTTCAGCCCTTCCGATGAATAGATCATTACATAGTATGCTGCACTTAAGCATTGTTGTTGTTGTGTACCATTGTGTACATAGGCTCCAACCTACAACTTACCCTCCAGTGGGTTTTCAGAGGCAGTTAATTGCACAGGAAAAGATGGCCTGTCTTTCTTCTGCGGAGCAGCTGGTGGATTAAAACCATGTGACTTTGGGATTGCAGCACAATTTCTTGCCACTAGGCCACCAGAACCCCCTGTGTGTAACATTGTACTCCAATACTGAAATAATTATGAAGATTGCATAGCCAGATCAGTGGTGTTTCATTCTGTTGTATATGGTCCTCAAGAGCTAGAACTGACTCAGTGGCATCTGACAATAACAAGAATAACTGACATATTTGTTATTTCATGTTAATGCTGAATTCTTGACTCGGTGACTGAAGTAATGGGGGTAGGTGTGTTGGAGATGGTGAGGTTGGCTCAGGACAGAGCAGGGGTCAGAGCTATTGTACATAGGGTTGCTATAAGTCACAGGTGACTTGAAGGAACATAAAAACAACAACATCTAAATTCTTTAAAAAACTTAATAGATTTTCTGTTATTATAAATATTTAAGAACAGCTGAACATCTGTTTGGAACTTGTGCTGAAAGTAAAGACTACTTAAAATGTTTGCTGCAGAAGATAAAAGATTGCAGACTTCAATATGGATTGCATCTCAACATCAAGAAAACAAAAATCCCCACCACTGGACCAATGAGCGACATCATGATAGATGATAGATAGATAAATAGATAGATAGATAGATAGATAGATAGATAGATAGATAGATAGATAGATAATTATCAACAATTTATTCTTACTTGATCCCAATTCCACACTCTAGGTAGAAGGAGTCAGGAGATCAGGAGAAGCAGCATGAGTCACCAGGGTGGCAGGGCTGAGCACCAAGGTACAATGTGTGTGTCTGGAGGTGACTCAGCTGGCCCCTCACCACACAGGTATGAACAACTACGTCTCCCAGAAGCCCGTGTGTCAAGGCTGACATGTTCAAACTTTGGAGTACAAGGCATGCGGTGGGGGGTTCAGCCCTTGGTCTAGGAAGACAACATTATATATCAAATCTATAGGATACATCAACCTCCCCTGGGAAACCATTATACCGTAAATGGAAGAGAAGAGACCCTAAGGCTCAAGAAGTCAATCCTGGAGCAGAGAGGTCCAAGACTCTTGAACTCAAGAGATACTGCCCGCAGTGGAAGAAACTGGCAGCAGCATGAGGCATTCGGAATCATAGAAGCCCAGAAATATTGACATATAGGCTATTGCATCAAGGGCTGGATAGGGGAAATAGATGTTGAATGGAGTAGTTGGGGGTAGAAATGAATGCTGGTGGAGCAGAGAAAGGGGTGAGACAAGACATACCTGCCAAGGGGAGGGACAACACAGAATCTATTGTGTTGTTTTTTTATTTCCTACTCAAGAACAGGTTTGAGGCTTTGAACACTAATGAACGAAGGCCAGATGAGTTGTGGGAGAATATCAAGG
>NW_006399862.1:5361273-5380460 GCF_000299155.1 Elephantulus edwardii
CTTGCCTCCGGAAGCTCTGTGTACGAACAGTGCTCAGGCTGTTCATTCATAGGGTGGCTATGAGTTGTCTAAGACTCGATGGCATCAAACAACAACAAAACAACATTGAGAAATATCTTTAATCTGTTCTTCTCTATAAATGTTTACTGTCAGATAATGTTCTAAATCTGTGCATTCAAATTAAGACAGACTAGGAAGAAGGATTGGTCATCCACTTCTGAAATGGCAGGTCTTTGAAAACACGGTGTATAGCAGACCACATTTAGACGAGCAGATGTGACACTAAGACCGAGCCCTCAATTATGAAAACACACAGGAGGAGGAACAGCTGTAAGCAGATACTAGTGATTGGAATATGGAATTTGAGAACCATGAATGTAGGAAAAATGGGTATTTTTAATAATGAAATGGAAAGCATAAATATTAATATGCTATGTATTGGCTAAATGAAATGGACTGGCATGGGATATTTTGAGTCATAGGACTATATAATCTGTTATTCTGGAGACAAAAAGGTGAGGAAAAATGTGGTTGTTTCCTAGTTGAAAAGTCATTTCTAGATCTGTCTTAGAATACAATATTGTGAGTGACAGGATAATATGTATAAGCAAATAAGAAAGGCCACTGAATACCACCATCATTCAAATATATGCATTAACAACCAGAACCCAAGAGAAGGAAAAAGAACATTTCTACCAAATTTTGCAGTCAGAGATTTATTGAACATGCAATCAAGATGGATTAACAATGGGTGAGTTGAATGCAAAAATTGGGAATAGAAAAGAAAGATCAACAGTTGGAAAATATGGACTTGGTGACAGAAATGAAGCTGGAGATAGAGAAAATTTGCACAATCAAAAACTTATTTATTGCAAATACATTTTATAAGAAACATAAACGCAGATTATACACATGGATTTCACCTGATGGTATGCATAGGAATCAGATAGATTACATTTGTGGAAAGAATCGCTGGAGAAGTTCAATATCAGCTGTGCAAACTAGACCAAGTGCTGATTGTGGAACAGACCACCAACTACTTACACACAAGTTCAATCTGAAGCTTAGGAAAATGAAAGCAAGTCCATAGGAACCAAAATTTGACTTTGAGTCTACCCAAGCTGAATTTCAAAATCATCTCAGGAACAGGTTTGAGGCCTTGAACATTAATGAATGAATAGCTGTGGGACTACATCGAGAATATCGTCCAGGAAGAATGCAAAAGGTGATTACAAAGACAGAGGAGGAAGATAAGACCAAGAGAGATGTCAGATGAAATTCTGAATATTGCACTAAAACGCTGAGAAGCCAAAGCAAAGGGAAGAAATCAAGATATTAAAGATTTGAACAGAAGATTCCAAAGGGAAGGGTGGGAAGACAAAGTATTACAATGAAATGTGCAAGCAGCTAGAGTTAGAAAATCAAATGGGCCGAACTCATTCAGCATTTCTTAAGCTGAAGGAAATGAACAAATGAAAACCTCTAGTTGCAATACTTAAGGATGCTTTGGTCAGAATATTGTATGATCCAGGAAACATTAGAAGCACATGGAAAGAGTATACAGAGTCTTTGTACCAAAAGGAATTGGTGGACACAGAAGAATTTCATGAAACAACGCATGAACAAGAGCCTGTGGTGATGAAGGAAGACATTCAAGCTGCTCTGAAATACAAAGATGAAGACATTGAGGAGTTCTACTATTGTGGATTATTGTTTATGAGTTGTGTTGCCAACCAGAGAAATCACTTTGGTGCTTTGCAGGAGAAAGATCGGCAATCTCCTCCTATGTCATTTGTTGTTGTTTGCCTTTGAGTCGAGTACTACATATAGCGACCCTATGAACAAAAGACCTGAAGCCCTTCTACAACTATTTATCAAAGTTCATAGAGTTTCCAGAGGCACGTTATTTATTTAGGAATTAGATGCCACTCCTGTGTGATTTACTGCCACTAAAAACCCACTGGAATGCTTGCTATGAGTTGATTCAAACTCTAAAGTACACAACAGCAAAGGCAACAATTTGAGCTTTAAATTGATTGAGCATGTTTATTAATAATAATTGGTAACTGAAATGCAATCACTGGAAAAGGAATGACTGGCAATTGAAATGTGTAATATTGATGAAAGGTATATAGTTGGAGATTACACAGGTCAGAATTTTGTACATTTTGTGGTTTATTCAGGCAAAATATTTAAAAAATAATAAATGCTATTTAGAGATAAAAATTCAATACCACATGATTAATTCCCACCCCACCGCCTGGTACATCCTCATCCCTGTGCAGGGGGAGGAGGAATTAATCATGGAGTTGTACAATTTGATGGTGGGGGGGAGTGAGAGAAATTGGAAGAATCTGTTGGAATTTCGTAAATAAACTAGTTTTTTTTTAAAAAAAGAAAAGAAACAAAAAGAAAGACCTTTTGAACAATAAACCTACATCATCACTAAGGGTAAAAAAAAATCAATTCTACAATATTACCACTTCTGCTATTTTAAGCACAGGATTGCTGTTAAAGAATCCTTGCTTTCTTTTCATTCATCAATAAAAGCAACAAAGTTAATCTGAGTCAAAGATTGTGGTTTTTAATAATTTCCCCAAATTAATTGCTTATAGTACTCTATTTGGTTAATAGCTAATGATTATTTTGGTTGGCAGTTTGAGTGTTTCTAATTCCAGGTGAAAAGTAATTGTTAAATTGTTTTTATAAAACCGTGAAGGAATTTTAGAAAATGTTTTAACCTCAATGTTTTTTTTTTCTTTACAATATTATACTGACAATTTTGAAACTAAAGTGCTGAGAAGCTATCTTCAGTTCTCTCCAAAAGTGGGAAAAGAAACTAAAATATTGACGGTAGGAAAGAGGCCCACTTCTGCGAGGTTCTGATTTACTTTTGCTGACTCAAGAATTTTAGGTATTACAAATTGGAAGCAATATTTTTTTTATCCATGATATCTACAACTGAAGTATAAACTTCAGTACCTAGACCCTTGAAAAATGGAACTAATACAAAATATCAAATATATAATCTCTAATGGATTCTGTCATGTACAACAAGATCCTTGCCTCAATATGAGACACTCCTGACCTAAGATATTGCAAATGCTGACTGCTGAGGGCAAAAAGCTAAATTTCTCTCCAAAGACTGCTCTAATACTGTTCACGAAGAAGTCTTGCTTTGGCCAGTATTGTATCCCCTGTCCAAGTGTAAAGCCTACATAAAGCAACTGGCCAATGTGAGAGGGAAAAGGCAGGTCCCTCTTTCCTTGATGTAATTCTGCAGAGGCAGAGTGGATCCTGTGCTGAAATGGTATCGTAGTTCAACTTCTCACTCTGTCCAGCACAGTATTTCTTACTTCCTTAAAGGCAACATTACATTACCAAGTAGTGGTGGTATTTATAGAGGTAGGTAGCCTAATGGTTAAGAAACTGTGCTGCAATCCCACAGGCCTGTGGTTTGAATCCACCAGTTGCTCATGGAAGACGGATGGGCAATCTCCTCCCATGAGATTAACTGCCTCAGCAAACCTGCTAAAGGATTAGCTATGGGTTGGTTCTGACTCAAAAGAACACAACACCAACAGTAACAATCTATATTTACAAAGACCTGGTGTATAACAGAGTAAAATGTTGCTAAGTCTTATGTTCTCATTAGGGTCATTCATTGCTTTATTTGAGCCAATTGCTGTGGCTGTGATATTGGTGCTTTTCATTGAAGGTCTGCTATACATATGACTTCATGACAATTTCTGCCTGAGGTACTCAAGCTATACTGAGTCTGAACCAACTCTGTAGCTGACTTTTCTGTAGGAATTCAGAGGCTATAAATCACAAGGGAGGAGAGGACCAATTTTTCTCAGCAGTTGTTGTTAGGTGCTGTCGAATCAAGTGCAACTCAGAAACCCTATGAACAGCTGATTTAAACCTCCTCCTTTGCAATGCTATCCTCACACTTTCTGATACACCAGAGCCCACTGTGACGTCACCATACCAATCCATTTAGTCAAGGATCTTAGTCTCGTTTGTCAATTCTCCACCCTTCCAAAAATCATGTCCCTTTCCAAGGAATTGCCCCTCCTCGCAGTATGCCCAGAGCATGTATGGTGAAGCCCCATCATCCTTGCATCCAAAGAGACCTCTGACAGCACCATCTCCAAGACATATTTGTTCTTTTGGCAGTCCATGGGATGTTCAGTGCTCTACTCCAACAGCAAAGCTCTAAGGCATCCATTTTTCTTGTCTTTCCTCTTCCTAGTCTAGAGCTCAGATGCATAGCACGTAATTGGAAAGACCATGGAATGAATCAGAAGTGCCTTAATCCTCAAAATTACATCATTCCTTCTCAATTTGGAGAGGACCCTAGTGTAAACATTCTTAGTGCAGTGTGTCTCCTTATCTTGACTGTTGGTACCAAGGGTGTTAATTGTGGATCCAAGCAAGATAAATTTGTTTACAGTTTCAATCTCCTCTCCATCCTTCATCCATCCTATTGGCCCAGTGGTAAAATCTTTGTTTTCTTGATATTGAGATTCAATCCATAATGAAGGTTACATTCCTTGATCTTCTGCAACAAGTGCTTCAAGTCATCCTCACTTGGTGTGTCAACTGTATAACACAGGTTTGATACCATATTCCTATTCATAGAGTCCAGTTTCTCAAATAATTTGCTCAGCATACAGATGTATATAGATATGGTGGGAGAATACAAGCTTGGCACACTTCCTTCTTAAATATAAACCATGCGGTGTTCCCCTGCTCTGTTTGCACAACAGCCTCCTGGTCCAGGTATAGATTTCTCAAGAGCATAATCATGTGCTCTGGGACTCCCTTACTTTTCATTGTTATGATTCACATAGACAAATACCTTTGCATAATCAATAAAGCGCAAATAGACATTCTTCTGGTATTCTTTACTTTCAGCCAGGATCCACCTGACATCAGCAATGGCATCCCTGGTGCCACACCCTCTTCTAAATCTTGCCGGAACTTTTGGCAGTTCCCTACTAGTCATTTTTGAATGATCTTCAGTTGTAATTTGATTGTATATGATATTAATGATATTGTTCAATAGTTTCCACATTTAATTGAATCACCTTTCTTGGGAATGGGAACAAATACAGGCCTCTACCAATCCATTGGCCAGATAGCTGTCCTCCAAATTTCCTGGCATAGACTGGTGAAAGCATCCAAGGCTGCATCTATTAATTGAAACAAGCCAACTGGGATCCATCAATTCCTGGGGCCTTATATTTTTGCCAATTCCTTCAATGTAGGTTCCACTTTCTCCTTCACCACCATTGGCTTTTGCTCATAAGGTATTTCCTGAAATTTTTCATTGTCAATAAATTCTTTTTGGTACAATGATTCTATGTATTTCCTTCCATCTTCTTTTGATGGTTTCTGTGTAATTCAATATATTGCCCATAGAATCTTTCAATATTGCAACTAGAGGCCTAAATTTGTTCTTTAATTCTCTCAGCTTGATAAATAGAGAGTAAGATCTTCCTATTTATTTTCCAATTCTAGCACTTTGCATATTACGTTATAATACTTAATTTTGTCCTCTCGATCTGCCCTTTGAAACCTCTTGTTCAGTTCTCTTACCTCTGCATGTTTTCCCTTTATTTTGGTTTCTCGATGCTTCAGTGCAAATTTCACAGTCTCTTCGGACATCCCTTTCAATTTATTCATTCTCCTTTCCTTTTTTTTTTTTTTTGTAATGATTTTTTTTTTCTTTTCATGGATGATATCCTCCCACAACTCATCCTGTTTTCTATCATTGGTTTTTAATGCCTCAAACCTATTCCTAAGATGATCTTGATGTTCAGATAGAATAGATTCAAGATCATATCTTGGTTCTTTTGGACCATTTTTTTTTCTTTCTGCAGAGAAGCTGGTAAATTTGAACAAAGTACCTATCAGTTGTCAGCATAGGTCCTTATCACTAAGACACCAGACAACTTGTATGTGTAGGTACACAGACATTAAATATATATTTAAGTAATTTGAGTAAATGTATATTAAAATAACAAAATACATAATGTATCTATATTAAAATATATATTTTGTTTATATACATAGTAAGTTTTTAAAATATAATTATATGCTATTGTTAGGTGCTTCAGAATGAACTATGACTCATAGCAACCCTATGAACTCTCTCATATCCTGTACTATCCTCAAAATCTCTACTATGTGAAAGCCCATTGGTATAATCTTTGTGTCAGTCCATTTTGAGTGTCTTCCTCTCTTTCCTCCATCTTTCCAAACAAGAAATCTCTTTGCAAGGACTGGCTCTCCTAATAACTTGCCCAGAGTATGTAAAACGAAGTTTCATCACTCTTCACTGTGTAGAGACCCCTGATTGTACTTTCTCCAAGCATATTTGTTTGTTGTTTGGCACTCCGTAGGATATTCAGTACTCTTCTCCGCCAATACCACTCAAAACAGCGATTTTTCTTTGTCAGCCTTATTCACTGTCCAACTTTCAGGCACATATTGTGTCATTTAAAAGAATGTGGCTTGGATCAAGGGCACTGTAGTCTTTACACTGACCTCCTTGCTCTTTAGAACGTTAGAGAGGTCCTTGTGAGCAGATTTTTCTTAGTGCAATGTGTCTATTGATTTTTTGACTGTTGGTACCAAGAGTATGGACTTTAGAGCCAAGTAAAATAAAATTGTTGATAATTTCTCTCTTTTCTCACCCATCATAATGCATCATTATTGGTCTAGTGGTGAAGATTTTTGTTTTCTTGATGTTAACATGTAATTCATGCTCTGGACCACACCATGATATTTGTGTGCTTGCTTATTATTATGGTTTGCTCTTAGAAGTTTTCTGTCACTTTGTCCTATTGATGGAGTGACTTGCTTGTAACTGCTTGTTTTAAAGCTTAGGTATGTATATGTATATTGTATATGCTTGATTATTCATAGTTTACATTTATGAATACATTCCTATTATGTTTGCTCTTAGGAATACATACTGGTGGCTTATAGGTTGTTGTGTTGCTGGAATCTATGCCACCAGAATTTGAAATATTGGCAAGTTCACCTCTGCTTCACATGTTTCAGTGGTGTATCCAGATTAAGACAGACTAAGTAGCAGGATTGGCATTTCATTTCTGAAATAACAGAAAACACTACAAATTTTGAAAACACTATAAATAATAGATAAACATATATATATATATAATTCTATCAAGTAAGCATACAAATATCACAAATGGCCTCTGACAGCAAAAGTCGAGCAAAGCATGTGATGTTTGTACACTTACTTGTTACAATTATGTATAGATATATAACCGTATTCCTGTAAAATCAATACCTAGATAAAGAATCTGTAACCTGTTCATAGTAAAGGAACACCGTTTTGTTTAAAATCAAGAACGGTGTGCACCAGGGCTGTATCCTTTCTCCATAGCTATTCTGTGTATATGCTCAAATGATTGTAGAAGTTGGACTATATGAAAAAGAATGTGGCATCAGGATTGGAGAAAGTTTCATCAACAAACAATCTGCTTTATGCAGACGACACAAAGTTGCCTGTAGAAATACTTGCTGCAGTTGATAAATGACAAACATTTTCAATAGATTGCATTTCAACATTATGAAAAGAAAAAGTCTAAACACTTGATAAATGGGGAATACCATGATAGATGGAGAAAAGATTGAACTTGTCTTCCCTTTCATCTAACTTGGATCCACACGCAGCAAATTAAAAGACATGGTGAAATTGGAAAATCTGACGTCAAGGATCTCTCTAAAGTGCTAAAGAGGAAAGATGTTAGTTTAAAGACAAAGGTTTTCTGGATCCAAGCCTTGGCCTTTTCAATTACTGATTATGTCTCTGAAAGTTAGACAGTGACTATATATGACAGAAGAAGAACTGATTTCTTTGAAATGCATTGTTGGAGAAGAGTACTGAATATCTCGCCAAAAGAAGCAGCATATATGTTTTGGAGAAAGCGAAGCCAGGGTCTCCTTAGAGGCCAATATGGGTGAAATCTCTTCTCTCATACTTTGGGTCTTTGTCAGGAGGGACTAGTCTTTGGGGGGAAAAAAAAGCCGTAACACTTGGAACAATGCAGGATCAGAGAGCAGAACACCCTCTAGGAGACAGACTAATACAATGACTGAAATAACGGGATCAAGAAAATGAAAGATTATGAGGATGGCACAGGAGAGAGCACGCCGTTAGGAGAAGTCAGCCTTTGGAAAATGATATGGGGTTCTTGGAAAGGTGGTGGGTTACTAGAAAGAGAGAAAGTTACTCAACAAGATGGGTTGACACACGGACTGCACCCATAGGCTCATGCATATGAGACATGTAGAGGGAAATGTAGAGGGAAATGTTCAGATTCTTTTTTTCATAGACTTACTATAAATTATAGTTACGTCCACAACAATTAGCAACAACACAACAATATAATTCTGTGTGTATGTGTATGTATAAATTGGGATGCTAAAAACTATAATGGATAGTGGGGAAACTGCTTACTGAGATATTTATTTTTATTACTAATAATACTCTTCATTTATATACATGCACATTAAATAATCTTTTTCCTCAAAATATTATAACATTACAGCCAAGGTCCATTTAAAAATTAGGATTATGTGCTTCACAAAATGTTTTACCCTTGGTTGCAAATATACCCTTGGGCTTTTTGAATTCAAAATGTAAATGAAATTCATGTTTGTTTATGATTTCCATAGCATTACATCTCTCAATTAAATCATAAATTAGTCCTTCTGCCTAGTAATGCATTAACAGAATTATTGCCTTAGCCTTCACGTATTCACTTTAGGAAAATTCTGAATAACTTTACCATAGAAAAGCTAGGGTCACCTTTTCCTTTTCCTGTGGCTTAGGCTGGGGACTGTTGCTAGGCTGAGTAGAGGGAGTGATTTTGTACCTTTCAAGAGTGGGCAGACGGTAGCAGCAGATGGGACATGTTTATAATCCCATACATCCCCTTTGAGCAGTTATTTCAACATCTGTGTCTGAGAAAGGGTCACCACTGGTGGAATGAGTTCAAATGGTTTATAACCTGCTTCACCTACCCCATCATGTCATAATGATGGTTAGATATTCTCAAAAGCATCAGGCCACTCAAGGGGTGTTTTGGGTTTTTTTTCTCCTTTTTCCTTCCAGTCTACATTTTTCATTCTTAAGTAAGAATTTCTCAGGGAATTATAATAATGTTAGTCAGAATTATACACTTAATGTTTAACAAAAAGGACTAGTTACCTTTTACATTAAAAAATCACCTTATGCCCAAATATATGACAAATACTTCCATTATTACATTTAATTCTTGTACTAAATTGTACCATTTTCCCATTTTAAAAATGAGACAATTGATAATTTGAGAACTTTAAGTAACTTTTCCAGGATGGTAACATAAAGAGTTGGTAAGAATTAATGAGACCTCAATTGAAGCCTTTCCAGTATCAGCATTTTTGTTCTTAACCATTTCTATACAGCTAAGACAGTGTTTATTGCAGCAGTATTGCAAAATTACTGATAAAAATACCATCCCACTAATTATTTTTTCTCCTTTTACTTTAGTGGAAGGTTACAGAGACTTTGGACTTCCATTCATTCATTATTGCACACTTTCATCCCTGCCCACCCCTCCCTTATCAGTTCACTTTTCTCTGTGAAAAGTAAAACCAAATTTTTGCATTATTATACAATCCCCCTTCCCCAGTCTACTTCACCATACAGTTTTCATTCTGAACTCCTGTCATGACAATAATACCTAATCAAATATTTCTCCTAAACAGTTCTCTCCCTCATCTGCTTCAATGCAGTATACATTAGTTATCCCCTCTTAGATTCCCCCCAACTCTGATGTCAGTCCCGCTTTACAACAGTGGCATCATGTAGTATTTATTTTTTTGTCACTGACTGACATACTACACTCAGCATACTGTCCTGCAGGGTCACCCATTTTGTGTAATATTTCATGAGCTCCTTGTTTTTCAGTGCAGCATAGTATTCCATTGTGAATATACCACAACTTCTCTATCCATTCATTTGTTGATGGGCACCTGGACTGTTTCCAACTCTTTGCTATTGTGAACAAAGCCAAAAGGAGAAGATAAAATAGATGAATGGGACCTTCTTAGAATGAAATCCCTATGCATGCCCAAATACTTATCCAACAGGGCAACAAGGGAAGCCAGAGACTTGGAAAAAAATATTTGGTAATGACATGTCTGCTTACAACTGTTCCTCTTCCTTTGTGTTGCCATACTTGAAAGCTCCACCTCAGTTGCCCTGTCTGTTAATTTAAGTAAGTTCTATTTTACATAGGGTTTTCAGAGGCCTGCTATTTTGGAAGCGGAGGGCCAATCCTTCTTCCTAGTCTGTCTTAATCTGAATGCTCAGATCTAGAAAAGTATCTGACAGACAAGCATTTTACAGATAAGAGCAGGTAAGAGATATTTCTCCAGTTGTAGAATTAACCGTTAGTCACAGGCGACTTGACAACACATAACAACATCCCTATAAGACCGATTGAGTTCACTCAACATAATGCTCTCCAGCCTCTCCCAAGTTATGTAATATTTTTCAAAGTCATTGATCCTAAGTGCTTAATAGTATTCGATTGTATGAATGTACCACAGTTTCTCAATTCATTCTGTCATAGTTGTACACTTGGCCTTTTCCCATGTTTTTGTGATTGTGAATAACACTGCTATAGACATTAGGGTAAGAGGTAGAAGCAAAAGGGTGATGATGGGTATGGATGAAATCACAGGGTTGCAGAGTTTGGTGAGTAGAGGGAGGGGGTGAAGGAGGTGGAAAGAATCCGGCAGGGACCTGAAAAGATTGGGTAATGATGGGAAAGGTCCAATGGTGATTAATTTTATAAAATATAATGCATGGGAATGATTGTATGAAACACAATGAGAATCAAGAATAGTGTGAAACACAATGTATACAAACTTCATGTGCAAACCAATACATAAAAACAAAACAAAGTACAAAACCCCAAACAAAGAAAAAGAGTTATTGTTTGATAAGGTAACAGAATGTTCCCTTAACTAAAGTGTACCTAACTCTAAAATTTCTATAAAGAAAACACAATTTCAATAGTTTCATTTAATTTCAAAGTATAAACAAAAGGCATCTTTATTACCCATCAGTGAATAAATGGTAAAATAATGTGGTACAACATACACATCCATAGTGCATTAGGCAGTGTGTCTGTCTCATAATCTGAAAATTGTTGTACAGATCTGCAACAGGGTATATTCATCCATAAAGAAGTATGAGTTCTAAAAATCTTGTACTGTGGATGAACCTAGGTGACATTAAGCTGAGTGAAATAAGTTTTTAACAAAAGAATACATACTTTAAGAATACACTTCCAAAAATTTGCAAACAAAAAAAATTTAAAAAATTTATAAACAAAGGTATATATATTAAGACAAATGTTAGCAAAGATAGGAGAGGAATTAATTCTAAAACGTAACTTTTTATGATGAGAATAGTAGCTTTAAATGTGAGAGAACTGTACTGCTTCATCAACCAAATTGATGGCAGCCAGCTGCAGACACACAAACCTGTGTCCAAAAAATACATTTTAGAAATACATTATTTTACAACAACAACAAAACATACATGAGTGTATAAATGGTGTGCTGTGTGTATATAATCAGCCCACTGCTGTGGAGTCATGTTCATAACAGTTTTGAAGAACAGAGTAGAAAAAAAATGTTCATACCATAAATTTAATTCTTAATAAATGGCAATATATCTCTCATTAAGAACCAGATCGGTTGATATTCAAGGATTTTAAAAACTATTTAAACTCTGCATTTTGAACAATTATTTCACAAGGTTGTTTTCTTGGTTTGATAACTTAGGATCATAGCATTATCGTACAGCTCAATTAGTCAGCTGACATAATAAATTTATTAGATTCTCTATATCATAAACTGTTTTTTAGTGTTGAGTCTTACAAGCTTGTGGGTTGTTGCTATATACCATTGAGTACAGATCATAGATAAGCTATGAACAGTAGATCTGAACCCTGTCCTACTCTGTGCCATCCTCATCGTCTCTGTCACATTTGAGCACATTGTTGCAGTCACTGAATCAATCCACCTGACCGAAGGTTTTCATCTTTTTTGCAATCCTTCTACCTATCCAAGCATGATGTTCTTCTCCAAGGCATAACCTCACCTAGAAACATGCCCAAAGTATGTGAGACAAAGCTTTACTATCTTTCCCTCCAAGGAGCACTCTGACTCCATCTTCTCTAAGACATATGTGCTTGTTCTTTTGGTCCTCCATGAAATATTCCAGTCCCTTCTCCAACACCACATTTCAAAAGTACCAATTCTTCTATCATTCTTCCTCATTGTCTAGCTTTTAGATGCATAACATGTGATTGAAAAGTCCATAGCCTGAATAAACCATGCCTAGTCCTCAAACTAACATCATTGTGTATCAATAATTTGGAGGGGTTTCTGCAGACTCTCCCAGTGCAATACATCTTCTGATATCCTGACTGCTGATACCAAGTATTGATTGTGGATCCAAGTAAAATCCATATGAAGGTTGTATTCTTAGATAGTCATTCAAAGTAATCCTATTGGGATCTCTTCATCTGCAACAAAGAGGAAGGGAAATCAAGATTCAGAGAAGGATTTAATCTACAGATTGAATGTGTACATGAATCCTGGCTTACACTACACTGAAATCAAGGAATTAGATGGTTCCCGTGATCACTACTGTACATTCGGATCAGGGCCACTTTTATCAATCCCTATTAAAAAAGGAGAACATATTCTGAAACAGAAGAAATTTGAAAATTCAAAAAATTCAGACTTCATGGTAGGAGTTCCTATCACTAATTTCTAGAGACACTTTCAACTTCAAATTGAGTGTGTCTCCCTTATCACCTTTTCACCAGACAGCAAGTAAGCTTATAAGGACTGTAGTCTTTTAAAAACTCTTTTTCTAAGAGGTCAAATGTTCAGCAAATACATCACAGATAAGAGGTTTTGTTTAGTTTGTTTGTTTGTTTGTCTGGTTTGGGAGGGAGTGAAATAGGGAGTGTGACTGAGAGAAAGAAGAATAAAAGTTCAAGAATATTTTTACAATGTGAAGAATATAACTACAATATGACAGAATAATAGATATGGTTGAGTTGTGAACCTATTTCATTGTGTACACTTGCACCAAAAAAGAAATGAAAATGTTCTGTGCCATCAAGATAACATGGTTCAATCTTTAGACTTTAAATTGACAAGAGTTGAAAAAACACATTTCAGTTTTCAAATCTGAGTAGTTCATATCAGGGTCCAAGAAAGCTTTTGAAAGTGTTTGGTCATAATTTAACTGGACATTGTTTCAGTGACATGTGCAAAGCCAGGATAATTTTTTGAGTGTTTTCTTTTCTAAGATGAATATAGATAATTTATTCTGGGGCTAAGGGTCCAAAGAGAAAGAGTACTGGGATGGATCAACTCGATACTTTGACATCAAAGTGAGTACTGGGGCCATATTTTTGGTGACAGTTTGGCCTTGAGCAATAATTGGGGCCACCTGGACTTTATTATCCAAAAGTAAACTAATGTCAGAATAATCTTTAATGTGCCCTCTGCCCTGAAACCCCCATCTCTCAGATCTCTTCCTTTACCTCGGGAAAATAGCTGTTAGCATTCTGACAAGTAAAGGAACATCAGAAGTGTGCTTATTTCTATAAGTGTATGTAGTATTAACTAAGACATTTCTGTTAAAATTCCAACCTGAATAAAAATAGTATCTCTGTTTCTTACTTTATTTTTGAATTCTCATTTGAAACTGGTGTGTGTCAGTTTTCAAGAGATGAGAAGGAGGAATCCTCAGTTAAAAACAGGATCATGAAGGATTAATACATCCTTTATTTTGGTAAAATAGCAAAAAGATGTTGGAACCCATTAACATATAAAGGCTGAAACATGTTAAAACCTGCATGAAAGAGTTTGTTAAACTTCAAATCTTTTTTTAAAAACTTTTGGGCAGAACCTAAATAGATCATGATCTTTTTGTTTTAAACTAACTTTATAGAAATTTTGGGTGATTTCTGGTACCTTGGAATAAACTTCAATTGACAATTGAATCAACATGAATCAGGAACAATAAACAAGGTTAGTTATGAGCCAAAATCATGAAAAATGAAGGTTATCTTCTATAATGATGATGTCATTGGGAGATCTGGAGGTGAAATTTGAAGAAACTGAAGGGACATATTAGTGTCTGTTAAAGCTGATCATTAGTTTTAACTATCATATCATTCACTATTTTGGATTAAATTCTTTCTAATGTTGAATGTTTTAATGAATTTGCGAATGAGATTGTTGCATTCTCTAGCATGTTTATTTTAATGCTTAAAGAGTTTAAAAGATTATAAAGAACATTTGTATGTATGTAAGCATGAAGAAGGAAACTCTGGTGGTGCTTTGCACTGCAAATCCAAAGGCATAAAATTCAAATCTCTAAGGTACCACTTGGAAGAAAGATTGGCAATCTTCTCCTGTGTGTGATTTACAGCCTCTGAAAGTCTACTGCAAAGTCATTATGAGTTAGTTCCAACTCAATGTCACATAACAATAACATATATGAATATGAGACCCCATTGGGACAGTGGTTAACTTTTGCTTTACTAACCCAAAGATCTGAAGTTCAACCCTCGAACTGCTTTGTTGGAAAAAGAGAGGACAGTCTGCTTCTATACAGTTTAAATTTTCCCAGAAGGCCTTGAAATATCAAATTTAAGTGATTTCCTAGGACAGATATTCCTTCAATTCTGCTACTGCCACCCTAAAATCTTATATTTATGTGTCACACTTCTAACCACAAGCCACCCTTAGGAGAAGACGGCAGTTCCCTTTAATGAAGGTTTACAGCCTAGGAAAGCAAGCAGATGGTAACTCGCTAGCTACCAGTGGGTTGGAATTGACATGAGAGCAGGATTTTCACGTTTTGGTTTTGGATGGTGGGGTTTTTGTTTGTTTGTTTGTTGTTTGTTTCTTTGTTTTTATAAGAGGGAGTATTACATAGAATGTAATTGCAAGATAAAGAATAGATTTGCAGCTAACTTTGAATTTGAGGATCTTGGTTTGTGTTGCTATAGGTTTCCAAATCTGTTCTAATGACTCAATTGTGACTCAATATACTAAAGGACAAAATTCTACCAACCCCACACCATCTTCACAGTCATTGCGAAGTTCATTGTTGCAGCCACTGTGACAATTTGTCTCAGTGAGACCTTTACTCTTTTTTGTTATTTCGTTACTGTGAATCTTCTAGGACAAATATTCTCTGAGGCAAAACCTGAAGTAACTGACATGAATTCTCTCTATCACTTCTAAGGAGTATTATAACTGTTCTTATTCCAAGACAGACTTATTTGTTCTTCAGCAGTTCATTTATGGTATATTTAATAACCTTCACCAGTATCATGGTTCAGATACATAAGTTCTCATCTTCTAAAACAAAACAAAAATATCAGATTCTCAAAACATGTTTGAGGTTTGTTTTATTCGTTGATTTTTTAAAAAATCATGTTATTGTAGTTTACTTCTAATCAACTAATGTACCCATTTAGTAAAATAGGTATCTTGGCTATTTTGTGTATCAGATAGTGGAATAAAAGAACCATCAAAATGTACCAGAAACTTGTATGAATAAACTGCATCACTTCATTATTTTACATGTAAAAATTTCTCTCCGCTGTAAATAATGTTTGATATATTAATGTAATACATATAAAGCTATTAATTTACTAAAGTTATTCTTAATAGTTCAATGTATGAATGGTCTATCAGGTTCTTTTCTAGGCATTTCAGAACTTAATATTTTTATATATTTTAATATATTATTGTCAATCATTAATTGACTCTAGTTTATACCATGATAACAATTCAGCAAACTTTTCAATAAGCTTTCCCAATTACACTCACACTTATTAATACTGTTTTCCTCAACTTAGCTATGAAGGAACACCAACCTAACAAAGAAAGAAAACTGTCTAAAGGCATAAATATAAGAAAGTAGAGCTGATATTCAAATTTAAGTATATCTGACTCCAAGTCTGTGTTCTTAGTTAATATACTTGTTGTTCCACTTTCTACTTTGTGCTTTATTAAAAGTAAAACTAAAGAGCAATAAAGGAATTATCCCACCTTCTTAAAAAACACAGCATGCCTCTGATTATGCAGAACTACCCTCCATGGGAAATAAGCAAAGATGCTTACTTAAAATTGTTTGAAAGCATCAAATTGTTTGAGCTACGGAGACACCTCAAGTGGTCTGAAAATTTCTTCTCTGAGAACTTTAATGATATGCTAATATTGAAAAAGTATGCTTTCAAAATAAAGAGTTTCTCATACTTATTTTTCCATCTTGGGAAAACAACCTAAGACAGAGATTAAAACAAAAAAGAAGAAAAGGGAAAAATGAAATGTAAATATTAATACAGCTTTCATTTTTTTTTACAAGACTTGCTTCTCTGTTTTTGGAAGAAAACTGTCCATCTCATTGCGCTATGTCTCCAAAGAGTTTACAATGGGAAATTCCTGCAGTATTAACTCAAACATTTCAACTAGGCTAAAAGTGAGGAGGGAGTTTGTGGAGAGAAGAATAAACTGTTCAGCCATAAAATTATGTGGTGCCAATTAAAATGCACTCCCATGTTGCAAGGCAGCTGCCAAACTGCCGAGTGTTTTTAGAAAATGCTTCTGGAGAGGGTCTAGGTGGCACAAGAGCTTTTTAACATTTATCCTCAGAATATTTCATCCACAAACATAACTCCATGCAAAAGCAGAAAGGGTTTGCCAAGCACAGAATTTCATTTAGCACCCTGGTAGTTCACTTAATTAGAATAAACTCAGACTTCCTTAAGACTCTTTTGTAAGCCTAAACCTCATCACCACAAACTGACTTTTTAATTATGTGGTTCTTAAGAGCCTTTGGGCGTGTAATAGGACAGACTGTAAATATAACCATTAACACACACACACCACACACACAGAGAAAGAAAAAGAGAAATAAAGTGAGGGGTTTAGAGTATCCAGTGCTGAAAAATAGTGCAGTCCACAACACTTTTCTGTGGTACCAGTTATGGAAATACAAGTATCAGTCTTTGCTAACCTTAATTTCTTATTGGCAAAAAGCCAAGAATGATAATAGGGGACACTTCTATGGAGTTAATATCGTGTAGTATAATATCATGATGTGTATTTGAGGACTAAGGTGTGCTCAATGCAGGCCATGGTATTTTCATTCACTTGTCATGTATCTAAGAGGAAGACAATGACTAAGGATTATGGAAGCAGGATTGGTGTGCTGAATTTCCTATGGATTGCCAAAAAGCAAACAGACACGTCTTAGAGAAGATGCAGCCAGAGTGCTCCTTGGAGGCGAAGTTGGTGAAGCTTCATGTCATATACTTCAGGCACTGGAGAGGCTATTCATTGGAGAAAGGGATCCTTCTTGGAAAGGTAGAGGAACAACAAAGGAGAAGAGGACTCTCAACTAGGCAGATTGACACTGACTACAGCAGCGGGTTTGAGGGTGTCAGAGATTGTGAGGACGGCAAAAATTAGGACAGGGTTCAGATCTGTTGTTCATAGGGTCGCTATGGGTCATGCTTTACTTGATGATACCTAAAAACACTAATAGCATGTATTCAAGCTATTCAAATTATCAAATACATAATCATGTATTCAATCATAAATACCATAATGTCTCTGAGTGTAGAGCACTATGATAATATAATAATTTTATCAGTATTTAAGCTGCTATTAATGAACACATTGAAAAATTGAAGTCCAAAGTTCCAATCAAAGTCTATTCTTGGTCAACAGCTAGATGTCTCAGCAAATTTACATTACACTCGCTCTCCTCAGTGTTCATGTACTTATTGTGAGAATACATTCTGGCTTCACCATCCTTTAATTCACACAGGGAGCTCTGTGCTGCTAATCCAAAGGTCAAATCTCTCTGGCAGTTAAATTCAACCAGTGACTCAGTGAGAGAAAGAGGGGTAACCTCATCTCACATGATTTACTTCACAACCTGACGGATGGTTAGATATGTGTCAGTTCCAACTGTCATTGTCATTGTTGTTGTTGTTAGGTATCCTAGACTCAAGTATAAGCTCCTAGCAACTCTATGAACAACAGATCTGAACCTTGTCCTATCCTGTGTCATCCTCACGTTCTCTGACACACCCAAGCCTATTGCTATAGTAACTGTGCCAGCATAATTTGTTGAAGGTCCTCCTCTCCTTTGCCACCCCTCCCTTTTCCCAAGCATGATGTCCCTCCCCAAGGTATAACTTCTTTTAGCTGCATACCCAAAGCATGTAAAATGAAGCTTCAACATCTTTGTCTACAAGGAGCAATCTGCTTGTACCTTCTCTAGGACAGATCTGTTTGTTCTTTATATACTCATGGGATATTCATTACTCTTCTCCAACATCATAGTTCAAAGGCATCAAGTCTTCTTCTAGCATCCTTATTCACTTTTCAGCTCTCAGCCACATAGCAAGGGATTGATAAAAATCCTCTCTCCTCATTAGAACACCTGATGATTTTAGGAATGGTGAACTTAAGACACAGCAGGTGAACCTGCCATTTCAGATGCCCACACCTCCCTCTTGCTGATCCCAGTCTCTTTGAAGGTGGGAGGCTATATGACACTCAAAATATCACTGCCCTTGTGTCTGTTTGGCCTCAGAGGAAACTTTTATCTTGTGACCAAGGCTGCAAATTGCAGAGAGGAGATTGCTCATCATTTTCTTTCAGAGCTGATGCATTCAAACTGCTAGTGATGCCTTCTTAACAGTGAAACTTGCCACTGACTAAACCACGTATTGTAAGCATACCATTGAGTCAGACCAACCCACAGCTGACCCTCCAGCAGGTTTTCAGGCACACCTTAGTCTTCAAAGTGATATAATTGCTTTTCAATAATTTGGAGAGGTTCCTGACTAGTCTTTCCCAGTGCAATATGTTTCTTGATCCTGACTGATGGTACCAATTGTTTTTCTTATGGATCCAAGGAAGATGAAGTCGTTGACAATTTCTCCCTACACAGCTCCAGTGAGTGAGTTCAAACACAAACAGTGATTTGATATATTAGAAGTTTCAGTAATCTAATATCTATCTATCTCTAT
>NW_006399862.1:5380650-5385914 GCF_000299155.1 Elephantulus edwardii
ATCATATATAAAATATATGTACTACCTGGCCAACTGACTGGAAGAGATACATGTTTATTTCCATTCCAAAAAAAGATTACCTGTCAGTGTGGAAATTATCAAACAATATCACACACAAGCAAAATCCTGCTGAAGATTATCCAGAAACAACTGGAACAGTGAATTGACAGAGATCTACCAGAAATGCAAGCTGGGTTAAGAAGAGGTCATGGCACTTGAGACATTATTACCAAGGTCAGATGGATCTTGGCAGAAAGCAAAGAGGACCAGAGGAATGTCTATCTGTGTTTCATTGACTATGCAAAGGTCTTTGACTGTGTGCCTAACAAACTGTGGCTAACCTTGAGGAAAATGATTCTCTTGAGGGAATCCCAGAACACTTGATTATGCTTATGGGAAAACTATACTTGGACTAGGAAGCAGTCCTCAGAACAGAGCAGGAAAACACTGCATGGTGCAAAATCAGTAAACGAATGTGTTAGGGATACATCCTCTCTCCATAACTTTTCAATCTGTATGAAGAACAGATCATTCAGGAAGCAGGAAGCAACAGGATTGGAGAAAGACTCATCAACAACTTACAATATGCAGTTGACACAACCTTGCTTGCTGAAACTGAAAAGGTCCTGACATACTTGCTACAGAAGGTCAAGGACTGTAGTCTTCAAAACAGGTTGAAGCTCAAGATCAAGAAGAAAGAGATTCTCATCCCCAGGCAAATTGGCAGGACCATGATAGATGGAAAAGAGATTGTGATTGTTAGCAGTTACAGCTTGCTCAGCTTCGCAAAACTCTTAGCACCAAACAGTCAAGAAATCAAAAGATGAATTACTTTGGGAAAATCTACTGTCAGGGATCACTCCAGAGTACTGAAAAGCAATTTGAGTCTAGAGACTAAGGTGTGCCTAATCCAGGACATGATCTTCAAAATTACTTGTTTTGCATTAGAGAGCTGGACAATGACTAAGAAGAATTGATGACTTTGAAGTGTGGTTCTGAGAAGAGTCTTGAACATACCATGGACTGTCAATAAAACAAATAGGTATGTCTTGGAGAGGGTGAATGAAACCAAGTTTCACTTTGAAGGCTAGAATTTTGAAGAGCAATCTCAAATACTTTGGGCACATGGCCAAGGAGATACCAGTCCTTAGAGAAGAATGTCATGCTTTGAAGGGTGGAGGGACAATGTAGGAGGGGAAGAACCCAGAGGAGATGGATTGATATGTAACTGGGGCAATGAGGGTTGATGTGTCTGAACTGGTGAGATTGGCTCAGGACAGGATAGGCTTCAGAGCTGCTGTCCACAGGTTGCTATGGGTCACAGGTGACTCAATAACAAGGCAAGTAACAAGAACCACAATATATTTAAAAGGATCTGTGGTGAAAGTTCATCATATATGTGATTGTTAACAAAAACGATTAGCAGATCAAGACCACCAGCTGCTTCTCAGGTGATAGTGTATCCCTCTGAGCCTCTTATAAGGATTTGCAGGCTTGGGAACATGATAGTGAGCACTATGAGTCAGAATAGATTTGATAGTTGTTGTTGTTGTTGTTAGGTGTCATCAAGTCAAGAACAACTCATTATGACTCTATGAACAACAGATCTGAACCTTGACCTATCCTGTGCCACCTTTGCAATCTCTGACATCCTCATAATTTCTGATATTGTTGTTTTGTGCCATCGAGTTGTCTGCAACTCATAGCAACCCTGTGTACAATGACCCTAAAATCTGCTCTATTCTGTGCCAATCTCACTATCTCTGACACACCAACACCCATTACGGTAGTCACTGAACCAATGCAACTCATCGAGGGTTTCCTTTCCCGCGCTGCCCCTCCACCCTCCCAAGCATGGCATCCCTCTCCAAGGACCGGTCCCTCCTTGCAACATGTCCAAATTATGTCAGATTAAGCTTCAGAGGACAAAGTGTTCATTTTTTCTTAGTAGTTCATGGTATACTCAATACTCTTCTACCACAGCCCAAAGGCATCAATTCTCCTATCATCCCTAGTCATTGCCTAACTCTCTGATGCATAGAAAGTGATTGCAAAACCATGGCATGTATCAGGAACACATTAGTCTCCAGACTGACATCATTGCACTTCAGTACTTTAGAGAGGTTTCTAACTGCAGACTTTCCTATGACAATACGTCTTTTAATTTCCTGGCTGCTGATGCCAAGAGTGTTGACTGTGGAGCCAAGCAAACCAAAACTGTGAACAATTTCAATCTCTTCACCATCCATTATGATGCTGCCAATGGGCCTCGTGATGAGAATCTTTGTTTTCTTGATATTGAGCCTCAAACCATACCTAAGCCTGCAGTCCCTGACTGTCCATAATAAGTGCTTCAGGTCCTCCTCAGTTTCAGCACACAGGGTGGTGTCATCTACATAATGCAGATTGTTGATGATTGTTCCTCCAATCCTGATGCCACACATAGAGCCCAGCTTCCCAGATAATCTGTTCTGCATTCAGATTGAAAAGATATGGAGACAGGATACAGACCTGAGTACACCCTTTCCAATTTTGAACCATGCAGTGTTTCCCTGCTCTGTTCTGAAGACTGCCTCCTGGTCCACGTATAGGTTTTGTATTAGCACAATCAAGTGTTCTGGGATTCCCATTCTTCTCAGAGTCAGCCACAGTTTGTTATGATCCACACAGTCAAATGCCTTTGCATGATCAATGAAACAAAGATAGACATTCTTTTGGTACTCCTTGCTTTCAGCCAAGATCCATCTAACATTAGCTACAATGTCTCTAGTACCACACCCCATCTAAACCTAGCCTGCACTTCTAGTAACCCTCTTTTGATGTGCTGTTCCAGTTGGTTTTGGATATTCTTCAGTAGAATCTCATTCGCATGTGATATTAATGATATTGTTTGATAATTTCCACACTCTGTGGGATCACTTTTCCTTGGAATAGGAAGTGGGAGATATAAAGTAAACCTAAGTAATACTACTTAGGTAATTATTACACAAAGGTCCTCCACAAGGTGTTGCACTTTGAGAAATGACAATAGTTATAGAAAGGATTCAGATATTTTTTTACAGAGTTTCTATGAGTTGTGCTCAACTTGACAGCAATCAACAACAACACAAGTAGTAAGAAATCTTTTGTTTATATGTTTTTTCTATATGCACATTTAAGAGGTCATGCAATAAAAATCTTTTTATATGTGGCACAATATGAAAAGTGAGCAAAAAAGAATATTATAAAAATTGTAAGAAAGAACAATTTTACTGGTCCTGACACAATTTCTATTTATCGTAATGGAAAATTTGACAAAGTCTATCAGAAACTATTTTATAACATAAATGATGCCATTGAACTGTATAAATGAAAAACGTTGAGTTGATGAATGTTGTGTTTTCAATAAAATAAAAAGAAAGAAAAATGTAAATGCTGGAAATATTCTCTTTAAGAATGTACACACTTGTGTCTGTATTTCTTTTATCTATTTTTTTCACGATTTCTGTATTCTAATTATTTAACCCATTACAGTCACAAGTCAAAATCCTTTCAATATTGACCTATATATTAAAATCTTTATGGAGATCCAATCTCTTAGTTAAGTTTTCACTCTTTGAGTCTTTCATCCTATATCTTAGGTTAACACATTTACTTTAGGATCTGTTTTTTCCCTTTGCTCTATTTGATCTGTGATGAAACTAAGCTTTAAATGTCTTTCTTCTGGTTCAGTATTTATCACATATGAAAAGTTTTATATGTCAGTCAGGTGTCTTTTAAGAAATTTATAATATTATGGGATAAAACTGTAAAAAATGAGTTATTTTTCTTGTTTTATGCCACCAAGTCAGAATGAACCCATAACTAATTCTCCAGTGGTTTTCCAGAGACTATAAATTGCAAGAGAGGAGATTTTTCCATCTTGTTCTTGTGAAATAGGTGGTGGATGGGTTGGCCACATAACTCCTCACCACTTGGCCACCAAAGATTCCTATAGTAAGGGAGAGGAACAGTGAACGACATGCTTGCTGGTTTTGTCTTCATTACCTTTGCCATTGGTAGCTTTGCATTAAGGATAATTCTCTTCTCAACTTAAATGTATCTTAAAAATATAAATTCATCTGAATCATTTAACAGAATGTGAAGAGTCTGTAAGTGACATGTAAGTACCATTCAATAACTGTTGGTGAGCTAACCGAATCCACAAGTCACTCTTCAGAAGAAAGATGGTACAGTCAATGTCCTTAAACATTCATAGCCTCTGAAACACTAACGAGTAGTTATTTCTACTCTACCCTATATGGTTGTTATGAGCTAGAATCCACTGAATGGCAGTGGATTCTTTGACATACTAGAGAGTGAGAAAAACTTGTATTTCCTATGCAATCAACCAACTTATATTTTTACCGTGAAAGTGTAGGTTGTGCAAAGCAAGACTTGCTAGATCTTATTATGCAGAATGATGTCAAATAAGTGTTGCAGTCACAGTTTTGTAGTATCCCCAGGATATTTAAAATGTCTTTAATTTTACCATAGGCAGAACAACTTCCTACTTTACTGTCATATGACAATTTCAAGTCAGATTATGCATCTATTTGCAGCATCTGTAGGGAAACGAAATGGTCAAATAATATGACTTAGGCAAACTGAAAATTGAATCCCTGACCAAGCAGTTTTGTAATTTGGCATTACCCTTTCTTTGAGATGGAGCCAATTGGAGAAGTTGTAAATGACATCATCATTCACTGAAATTGATGGGGCTGCTATGATAACATTCTTCACCCCATGTAAACACTGATGGATCCTTCTAGGAATGCCTTAGTTTGCAAGCCTGGGATTTAGTTTATAGTTCTGACAAGAGTGACCTTTAAAATAATGTACTTGCTATAAAAAAAAAAGAAAACTCTTTATAACTAAAATATATTGGCTACAAAATCACTTCCCAGCAAGTAGTCTGATTACAATCAAAATAACCCACCAAAATGGAACCGTTTACCTGTGATCAATTTAATGTGGTTGTAAAATGCTAATTATGAAAGAAAACACATTCAAGTTTTGTGGTACCATCTATAAAATTTACAGAGAATCTAACATTCGGGGATGTGTAGCACATATGGGTAAGCAGATGGCTGAAGTATTATTTTTAAAAACAGGACTTTTGCTGACAAAATACAGAACTGGAATGGCCTGATTGGAAAGTTAAGGGGATGTTATTTATGAGGCAGTAAGCTCATATTCAGTAATTGGATTCTTGTTAAATGGCAAATAAAAATGATTTGATAAAA
>NW_006399862.1:5390469-5395669 GCF_000299155.1 Elephantulus edwardii
GAAACACCATCTCATGTACCTTGGAAGGATGTCTTGTTTGGAATGATCCAATCTTTATGGCGAACTAATATTATAGAAACCTGGGCTACACAAAGAAGACCACAGCATCAGTATTAGAGGCCAACTTATTTACAGTTTGCAATATGCAGGTGACACAACCTGGTTCGCTTAAAGTGACATGCTCACTGAGGAAGAACGATGACTATCACGTTCATTACTAGATACACCTTAAGATAGAGAAAATGAAAATTCTATACCTGGATCAACAAGCAATTTCATTATAAATGGAGAAAAGTTCACAGCTATCACTTAATTTTGTTAGGGTCTACAATCAATTCCTATAGAAGAAGCAGTCACCAACTGCAAAAGAACTCTTTAAAGTATGAATGAAGCCCAATGTATATGACTTATTACATGCTCAATAAAAATGTTTTTAAAAAATGAAAAAAAAAGTACAATGCTAATTTCATCTGATTCAAACCATGGTGTTGAAACAACAGGTGTATCCTAGAGAGGGTGAAACCAAGCTGCTCCTTTGAGCCAAAGAGCCCAAAGCTCTGTCTGACATACTCTGGGCATATTGCAAGGATGGACCAGTCCTTGGAGAGGGACTCATGCTTGGGAGGGTGTAGGACAGTGTAGGAGAGGAAGACCCTCAATGAGATGGATTGACTCAATGACTAGGGTAATGGGAGTAGGTGTGTCACAGAAAATAAGGTTGGCTCAGGATAAAGCAGGGTTCAAAGCTATTGTATTTAGGGTCGCTGTGAGCTGCAGGTGATTTGTCACATAACAATAACAAGAACAACAACAACAATGTGAAAGCTAAATGTATTTAGTCAGAATATTTTAAAAATGATACTTGAGCTATACTGGGGTCAAATGTATTTTTTACATTTAAGCGAAGATGAAACAGTTTGACAACTATGTTAATATATTAGATATTCATTTAAAATATTTAATAAAAATGCATCCTCCATTTGAAAAGCTTTGACTTTTTTCCCCATTTAGATAATATGTCTCCTTATGGGGAAGCTCTCACCCATTCTCGCTCCAAAGTATACTTATGAGAAGTTTAGTCATAGTTTTATGAAATTTATTCCTTTATGAAAATCTTAATTGTCCAATTATGTTTTATTAAGGGGATACCATTTAAATTTAAATGTTCATATATATTTAGTAATATACCAATAGTGATCTCAAATCAGTAAAATATATACTAATTACACAGAAAACACTTTTAAACACAGGAGTGGTTTTCTGACTAATTCAGTTTTATGGTTCCCGTAAAGTTAAATGGGAAAAGAAAACAAACATATAAATGTCAGAAAAATAATTTACATTTATGCATTTTTATTTCCACTAAAGAAAGATGTATTTTATCAGAAGTTTATGTGGTTTTCTCATAAAGCAAACAAAAACTCATGATTTGATTTTCAATGTTTTTTTATTTTGCAATTACACTTTAAAAATTAGCATTTTTCTTCATTTCAATCTATGACTTCCTGAATAGTGTTTACAAGTTCTGAAGCAATCATACATGAAAAGTTCTTCTCTAACAGTAACAATTTTAAAATTTTATGTGAGTGAATATTCTATCATCTATCTATCTATCTATCTTTTTTTTTAATAGAAGTAGCTGTGACCTCTGACATCTAGTTCAATTCTTGTCTGCAAGGGTTACGGCACTGTTGATGAAATCAGGCCAACTGTTGGCTAGATATTTTTGTCAAAAAAGTTATTTACCCTCACAGTGAATGTATTTTTCCCCCATGAATTTACTTTTTAAATGCAAGCAAATAACTTATGTTTTGTATTCAAAGCAGACTAAAACTGCAACAATGAATTTAGGACAGCTTATGTTAGGAGGAATAGGCAGATGCAGATAGAGTTCCAACAGAATGAAGTGTTGCCCAGTTCCACACTACTGTCATAACTTTTGCCGCTGGGGCTCATTATTGAATGCACTGGGTTACATCATCCTGAAGGTCTTCCCCCCCCCACCTATTTACTGTCTGTTTTATTACGTTTCCATGAACAGATTGTTCCTGATAACGTGTTCACATTATATGTGGTAGAATCTCTTTATATTTGCTTTTAAGGAATATTGTGACTATCCTTTTTCTGAGATATATTGGCTCATTTTATCCTGGTAGTTGATGGTATAGTTAATATTCTTTGTCAACATTGCAATTCAAAAGCAGCATTTTTCTGCCTTATTCATTTTCTAGCTTGGAGAGTAAAAACAACAACAACAACAACAGCAAACCAACCAAACACCAAAAGAATAAACCCCATACATTTTTGAGAAGCATCTGGAAAATGAATGTTTTGAAAATATTTTTTTTTTCAGTTCGTAAGTTTGCCTCATCCTTCAATTAGCAAACCGACCTGGTAGCTATGGAAAAGGGTATCCCTCCAGACCGACTTAGATTGTTCACTTTACAATGGCAGAAGAAAGAAGCTTTTCATGTTTGACTGAGAGAACTTGGGTGAAGTGTCTACTGGCTGTTATCATATTCCAAGCTGCTGGCCACTTGCAAATTTGATTTTGTTTACCAAACAGAAGCCAGCTGAGCTTCTGCTGCTGCACTTTGGGAGAGAATATTCCCGCAAATCTCAAGCTGTTGCTACATGTGGCCTTGTGCTGACAATGCCAAGGGGAATGAATTGATTTAGTTTTAAATCTCTAACATTTATAATACAATAACAATAAAAAATGGTGGTATAAAGTAACATGAAATCATAATAGGTAACTGTAGAAAATCATCCTTATCTGTTAATCCTGTTCAGTGGTACTGGCTGTCAAATCTGTCTCATTGAGGATCTTCCTCTCCTTTGTTGACTTTAACTTTTCCAAATGTGGTATCCTTCTCCAGGGTTTTTCCTGATAACAATTCCAAAATACACAAGACCAAATATCATCCTGAAAGCACTTCTTTCAAGATCGTTTTGTTCATGGTACATTCAACGCTCATTGTCAACCCCACAATTTAAATCAATTATTCTTCTACCATTCTTATTTATTGTTGAACTTCTACAGATTTGTGGAACAGTTTAAAATATGTTGGCTTAGATCAGGTAGACCCCCCTTTTTTCCCACTGACATCCTTACTTCTCAGCACTTTAAAAGAGTCCTTGGAAATAGAATTGCTCAATGTAACATGTCATTTGATTCCTTGAATGCTATTTCCACTGCTGTTAACATTCATGACCGAAACTATTTTGAATAATTTTATTGAGAGGAACAGATACAAATTATTCAGATTCATAGAAAGATCCAAACCAAAATGTATTGAAGCCACAACTGCCACAATTAGACATTAGCATGACAGAGATCAAGAGGTATGGTGCAGGACAATACCAGGTTCACGTCTGTGGTTCACAGAGTGGCTGTGAGTCATAGACAACTTGTCTGCACATTAAAAAAAGTTATATTAGCCTTTTCAATAGAGAGTTTTATGCTATCCTCCTTATCATTCTTAGGCTCCATCGGACATACTTTATGTTGCAAGGCAGGATCAGTCCCTGGAGAAGGATTTCAGGATTAGGAGGGTAGAGGGACAGCGCAGGAGAGGAAGACACTCAATGAGATGGATTGATTCAGTGGCTGGGAAAATAAGGATAGGCATGTTGGAAACAGTAACATTGGCAAGGGATAGAGAAGGGTTTAGGGCTGTTATACCTAGAGTCACTATGAGTCTCAGGTGACTCGATGACACATAACAACGACATTCATCATTCTATTCATTTATTAACACATTACTTTAAAAGTAATCTTGAGAGTATTATGATTGTCATAACTTGGGAAAGAGTTGTTGTGATTGCTATTTGGTACAGGAATGATGTTTAATATCCTTCCATATGCACATGGGCCCTAACAATGAAGAGTCTCCTGACCAACATGCAGTTAGTATTTAGAATGCAATAGCCCTTCTTGGCATTTTTACTCTTCTTTAATATAGTTTGGAGCTTTTTTACTATTATTGCTGCTTCACTCCTTTCTGGAATGTAGTGCTGTTTTAGGAAACTTTTGATGGTCTGGTAAGTATTTTTCCATCCCTTTCCTGTTATCTCTCTTCCTAGATAATAGCTTGCAGTCTAAGATCAATAAAGTTGGAGGAAAAAGCAAATTGACACAGAAACAACTTGCTTTCTAGTTCTAGTTCAAAGTTTTGGAACTTCACTTCAATGGGAAAAGTACATGGTCCACAAAACGCAGCCAGTTGTTGAGAAAAGGGCTGTTGATGTTCTGTACCTTCTTTAGCATTGGAACAGCTACCACCTAGTTTCTTGGTTCTGAAAATAACTTATTAAAATACAGTTTCCCTGGAATAGCCTCAATCCCACTGTGTAAACATCTACGCTCATAATCACGCAAACAAATTCTGCATGTATGTTTTGTTTTGTTCTTGTTCTGGAAAAGTAAAATTTTAGAATGAGAGATATATTTGAGCGTTTGCATTAATTTATTGTGCTTTTTTTGTAGCCTTTTTTTTTTGTTTTTGGTTGGGGTTTTGGTTTGTTTGTTTTTGCTTGGGAACTACAGTTGAATTATTGTTGTTATGTGCTGTTGAGTCAAGCACAACTCTGTGATCTTATGAACAACAGTTCCAAACCCTGTTCCTTCCTGTGTCATCCTCATCAGCCCTGGCAGACTTTAGCCCATTGCTGCAGTGATTGTGTCATTTTACTTCATTCATGTTTTCTTTTCTTTCATTGACTCTCCACCTTTGCATGCATGATGTTTTTCTCTACTGAATAGCTTGTCCTAATTATGTGCCCCAAGTACGTGGAATTAATCTTTATTATTCTTGCCTATAAGGATCACTCTGGCTGTTCTTTCTCCAAGACATATTAGTTTCTTCCTTTGGAAGTCCATGGGATATTCAGTATTCTTCAACACCACAGCTCAAAGGCATCCATTCTTCTTCTGTCATTTGAACTCATTGTCCAGCTTTCAGATGGATAGCAAGTGATTGGAAAGACTATGGTCTGAATCAGGCACAGTTTAGTCTTGAAACTGACATTCTTATTTCTCAGTAATTTAAAGAGGTCCCTAAGAGTAGAACTACTCAGTACAATACACCTCCTCAACGTCCTGACTGCTGGTAGTTAGGTTGTTGGTTGTGGATCCAAGTACAATGAAATCTTTGACAACTACAATATTTTCTCTATTATATAAAGTAAATAATATTAA
>NW_006399862.1:5395769-5397423 GCF_000299155.1 Elephantulus edwardii
TATGCTTGTAGTTATAAAAATGAATAAACCTTTATTCATAAACATTCTTTTTAGATACAATTGTGTAGATTCTTCTCCAAACAATCTTACGTGCAAGAAATAGACACACTGCCTGCTATTATACTACCCACACAAGCATTGTTGTCTTTGGATCTAATTTCTGTTCCAGCTCATCTCATCCTTCGCCTTTACATTTTTGGGTTTTAGGGTGATGTGTTTTTTTTTCCTACCTCTCAGTAAATCACTTGAAGCTGCTTTCCTGTACAATATTAGCATATCTACTTTTATGAATTTCTAAAGAACTCTCATAAATATCTAAAAATTAGATTCAACTTTTAGTGTAGAAAAGGAAACACAAGAAACGAATATATATAAAATGCCTTGCTGTCTGCAGTGTCCCTGCTTTCAGTTGTCCTAAAAGTGCTGTCAGATGCGCTCAATAACAACATTTCGTTTGCTTTTGTTTTACATCATTTATGCTTGTCACACTCAATTGAGCATTTTTGCTTGCCTGGTTAAACTTCCTGGAGACTTACAAGAAACAGAGGTAATCTCTTTGAATATACTATTCTCTTAACTAATCACTAGAATTGACCTATACAGTAATCAATGACCTTACTGTGTCTCAGTTATGTAATTTAAAAACAACACATAGCCTTAAAATGACAACCATTTTCTTTGGCTGAACAACTATCCTTTCCTTAAGAACGTCACTTTTAGGCCTCTCCTCCAATTTCCTTTCAAGGTGGAAGGTCCATACCTGTGGGATGTAACTTTCTAATAAATCTTTCCTTAATTTTTACCTTAAAACATGCCATTTTTATGAAAGAGATTTACATAGTTTTATGATAAAATAAACTTAAATCCTCTGCTCAGGACTGTGGACTGAGAAATAACACTAAATAGAACATGAAGAAATCAGAAGTTCTGGTTTTGAATTTAATTTTAGACTATTACCTTCTTGAAATATCAATTATTTGATCTTTCCAAAACGTATGACTAGATAGTGCCACCTACCTCACAGCATTCTTGGTAATATAGGGGTGGGAGAAAGCAGAATTAGTGTTCATTACAAACTGACCTCTTCATTTATGATTGCTATCAGGAGGTGGTTATCATCTGAGAGCTAGACAGTGAGTAAGGATGACAGAAGAGAATTGATGCCTTTGAGTTGTGGTGTTGGAGAAGAATATTGAAAATATCATGGACTGCCAAGAGACTAACGATCTCTGTATTGAAGAGGGTGAAATCAGTTTGCTCCTTCGAGACAAGAATTTTTTTTTTTGAGGGTACATTTTCTTTATTTGTCCACATATATTTTTGATAAATCAGTATAAAATCTGACCTTCAATAAAGTTATTAATGATTGACATTTTCATAGATTTTTTTTATCTTGTTTTCTCAACTTCTTGAAATCCCACCAAGTAGCTTGGGTAGCGGGTATTAGAAAAGTTGAAGAAAAAACTAGCATTGTTTATTTATTTATTTACATTGTATAAACTTGGGGTATAAGATGACATTTTTAACTTGCTTACATTGCATTCAATAAATTAGGTAAAATATAGAAGATTCTTTTCCACAAGGTAGTTATGTGAGGTCACTTAAGCAGTTGATAGCTGTCCATTAACCATTTATGCATTGTTAATAGAATTAC
>NW_006399862.1:5397641-5399443 GCF_000299155.1 Elephantulus edwardii
GTTTTGGTGTGTTTTTTGTTTTTGTTGTTATTGTTTGTTTGTTTTATTTTTTAGGTTACAAATTAATCTTGTTGCTTTTGTTATGTGCTTTCAAGGTGTCTGTCACTCATAGCAAGCCTATGTACAACAGCTCTGAACCCTGCTCTATCCTGAGCCAGCATTACTGTCTCTGACACATCTACTCCCATTATCCCAGTCCCTGAATACATCCAGCTCATCCAGGCGTTTCCTCTCTTGCACTGCCTCACTAATCTTCCAAGCACAATGTCCCTCTACAAGGACTGGTCACTTCTCGCCACACGTCCAAAGTATGCCAGACAGAGCTTCAGAATACTTGTCTCCAAGGAGCAGACTGATTTTACCCTCTCCAAGATGAACCCGTTTGTTCTCTTAGCAGTCTATGGTATATTCAATCTAGCACCACAGTTCAAAGGCATCAATCCTTCTATTCTACCTAGTTATTCTCCAGCTATCTGATGCATAGCAAGTAATTGCAAAGACTATGGCCTGGATCAGGCCCACCTTAGTCTCCAGGTTGACGTAGTTGCTCTTCAGAACTTTGGAGAAGTCTCTGACAGAAGACTTTCCCAATGCAATTCATCTTTTCATTTCCTGGCTGCTGCTACCAAAAGTGTTGATAGTGAAGCCAAGCAGGCTAATGACGTTAATAATCTCAATCTCTTCACCATCTATCATGATGCTGCCACTTGGCCCAGTGGTGAGAATATTTGTTTTCTTGATGTTAAGCTTCAATCAATATCGAAGGCAGCAGTCCCAGTCCTTCTACAGCAAACTCATCAGGTACTCCTTGCTTTCAGCAAGCAGGGTTGTGTCACCTTCAAAATGCAGATTGTTGATAAGTCTTCTTCCAATGCTGATGTCACATTTCTCCTCACAGACTCCAGCCTCCTAGATACTTTGTTCTGTATATAGATTGAAACGGCATGGAGATAGGATACATCCATGGTTTGCACCATTCCCATTTTCAAACCACGCAGTGTTTCCTTGCTCTGTTCTGATGACTACTCTTTGTCCATGTATAGATTTTGCATAAGCATGCTCAAGTGTTCTGGGATTCCTATTCTTCTGAGTTAGCCACAATTTGTTGTGGTTCACACAGTCAAATGCCTTTGCATAGTAAATGAAACACAGATAGACATTCCACTGGTACTTTCTGTTTCCAGCCAAGATCCATCCAACATTAGCTACAATATCCCTCCTACCACAACCTCTTCTAATCCTAGCCTTCACTTCAGGAAATTCTCTGCTGATGTATTGTTATAGTTATTTTTGGATAATTTTCAGGAGAATCTTGCTTGCATGTGCTATTAGTGACATTGTTTGATCATTTCCACAGTCTGTCAGATCACCTTTCTTTGTATGAAGTTATAAATAATTTCCAAAAAGAATATTTCCAATTAGAAACTTGTGAGAAGTTTTAAGTCATATCTCATTGTCATAAAATTGAAGAAGAATAATTAAAATAAGAATAACAAATAAGAAGAATTAATCCATGTTATGCTGAGTTTATTCTCCAATTTTTTTTCCTGGTTAAAAAACTTTGCATGAACTTCAGATTGTTGTTATTAGGTGTCATTACCTCTTAGCAACACTATGAACAACATATCTGAATTCTGTTATATCCTGTGACAACCTCATAACCTCTGACACTCTCATGTCCATTGTTTCACTCAAGTCAATTTTTTTCAATCTGATTAAGAGTCTTCCTCTCTTTTTTGCTCTTCTACCAATTTTTCAATCATGATGTCTTTTCCAATGAATAGCCTTTCCTAACAACATCT
>NW_006399862.1:5399693-5409281 GCF_000299155.1 Elephantulus edwardii
GGAGGCAAGCCATTTCAGAAGTGGATGCCACTCCTGCTTCCAGGCTTGATTTAGTCGGGAAGCTCCAGCCAACACTGTCCACCATGGGTACCCAATACTTTTCATAGTCAGTGGGATATCCAGTATTCTTCTCCAAAATCACAGTTCAAAGACACTTTTTCTTCTGTTATTCATTCTCTAGATCTCAGTAGCTTAGCAAGTGATTGAAAAGACTGTGGTCTGAACAAATTGTACCATAATTCTGAAAGAACATCATTGTTCCTCAGTAATTTGGAGAGGTCCCTGACTGCAAATTTTATAATTCAGTAAGTCTCCTAATTTCCTGACTGTTGGTACCAAGGGTATTGATTTTGTATTCAAATAAGATGATGTCATTGGCAGTACCAAGCTTTTCTCCTTAAACACTATTATGATTTTTCCTGTCAGTGGTGACAATTTTTATTTTCTTAACATTTAGAAAATATTAAGAACATATTCCTTAGAGAGGGGCATGATGCACGGAAAGGTAGAGGGTTGACAAAGGATAAGAAGACCTTCAACCGGATGGATTGACACAGTGACTGTCACAATGGGCTCTAGTGTGTCAGGAAGTGTGAGGATGGCACATCATAAAATAGGGTTTAGATTTGTAGTTTATAGGGTCCTTCTGGGTCATACTCGATTTGAGGACACCTAACAAGAACTACAAATAGCACTGAGATGTAATCCATATTAAAGGCTTCAGTGTTTTATCTTCAACTCTAATTGTTTAAGTTCTCCTCACTTTCAGCAATCAAGGTTGTGTCATCTCCATATTGAAGATTATTGATGAAGCTTACCCTGATCCTGATATCACATTTTTATTCATAGTGTCATTTCTTCAATAATTTGCTCAGCTTAGAGACTGCATATGTATGGTGAAAGGATTAACTTTAATGCATATCTTGCTTAATTTTAAAGTAGGTAGTGTTCTTTAATTTTGCCTCTCAAGATCATTTTGATTGTATTGTCCAAAAGAAAATTATCCAGATTTTCTTTATACAATACTTTTGAATGTTCTTCATCTTTCAGCTCATGATTTTAAAATCATTATGTTAGTTATTTAACATTTTTATTGAAAGATTTAAGGGTATATTAATAAAAAAGATCACTAACTCACCCAAGAATAATGCAAAACCTTTTCGGTAACATTTATTAAGAATTTTAATAGTTTTTTTTCTTTGAAGGGGAAAATCTGAGTAATAATCTACAAATTTACAAATATTTTCTGTAATGCATGATAATTGATGGAGTTTTCAATTACAATTTCTAATGAAAATTTTAATGCAAAAATTATACATAGATTATACATATATTTATCACTGTAGGGCTCTTTTTCCTCCATCAGCTTGCAAATTTAAACAAATTTTTAAAATTATATATTCTGCATATTATTTTGTATTTCTAAGTAGTTTTATTAAAATTTTGTATTTTCAAAATGATAGCAATTTTATAAAAAATGGGAATTTATTTTAGTTTCATAAACTAACATTAAAATTAATTTTTTAATACTCCTAAGTATAATTTAATAAAAACAAGCTTGGAAGCAGAAGTGGCATCCACTTCCAAAATGGCTTGCCTCCAGAAACTGTATGAACAGTGCTTAGGTCTTTCGTTCATAGCGTCACTATGAGTTGTCTACGACTCAACGGCACTTAACAACAATAACAACGACAACATAGAAAGAACTATGTTGGCCTAGTGGATAGAAAATTATGCTACCAAGCTCAAGGTGGGTGATTTTAATCTGCGGCCCTCAGGCTTGGTTTGCTTTTGGTCAAATTTTCTTCTAAGTGGTATAGCATTGCTGTACAGAGGTAACTCATGGTTGCCATGATGCTAAACACAGTGACACTCACGGGCCAAATGTGATAATGGCTCACATCCATCGTGGACAGTGTTGGGTGGAGCTCCCCAACTAAAACAAGCTTGGACGCAGGAGTGTCATCCACTTCCTGAAATGACTTGCCTCCAGAAACTCTAAGAACAGTGCTCAATTCTTTCATAAGGTCACTATGAGTTGTCTATGACTCGATGACACTTAACAAAAACAACAAGTATAATTTTAGTTATTAAATTCTGTTTCAGCACAGTTTCTGTTTTATTAAAGTCACACACCTAAATTATCACTATAATTTCTTTGACACTTCAATAATAATTCAGTTGGGAAAAATAGTTTAACATGAAGATATTTTAATTTGAAAATAATTTCTTCAATGTAATTAAAGTTAGTAAAATGTAGCAGTTAAATCTATGACTTTCTGCAGTTTCTTGATCTGGATTTGAACTGAGGCTGTCTCAATTATGTAATCTTTGGTGCATTACATAACTACTTACAAATCCAATTTTGTAATCTATAAAGTGGAGATAATGATACTTCTAATAATATTTTTCAAGAATTAAAATGATAGTAGATTAAGAACACAAAATATAGCATCTGCAATATTGCCTATAATCTTATCAATCTTTCCTTTTGTCTTTATTTATATCATTAGAATATTGTTATGTCAATAATACCAGTTTAAAACTAAGGTGAGTCTGATACAAGCCATGATTTTTTCAATTACTTGCTATACTTTTGAAAGTTGCATAATGAATAAAGATGACAGAAGACTGATGACTTTCAGTTGTGTTCTTGGAGAAGAGTGTAGAACATTCCTTGGACTATTAAACGATTAAACAGGTATGTCTTGAGGGAAGTACAATCAGGATACTTCTTATAGGCAAGAATGGTGGTACTTCCTTTCCATACTTTAGGAATATTGCAGAAGGACTCAGTTCTTGCAAAAGGACATCATGCTGGAAAAGGTAGAGGGTCAGACAAAGAAAGGAAGACTTTCAGCAAGATGGATTAATACAGTGACTGTAGCAATGGATTCAAGCATATCAGAGGTAGTGTGGATAGCAAAGGATAGGGCAAAGTTCAGATTGGTTGTTCACAGGGTTGTTAAGAGATGAAATAACAACATTATTTTTTAAGACTTGAAAAAACACAAAGAAACATTGAGTTTTCAAAGAGTATTTTCCTTGTAATTAATTTTTGTGACACATCTTTCTATAATATATAAATTACATATATTTGTTAAAATAATTATGTATGTATGTATGTATTATATAGGTGTATATATGTATACAATATGTATACATGTGTGTGTGTGTATAGATAGAGATAGAGAGAGAGACATAGATGATATAGATAGATAGATAGAGATAGAGATAGAGATAGATAGCTTTAGCTTTAGCTAGAGCTAGAGCTAGAGATAGAGAGATAAAGATAGATAGCTTTAGCTTTAGCTAGAGCTAGAGCTAGAGCTAGAGAGATAGAGATATAGAGATGGAGATAGAGATAGAGATAGAGATAGAGATAGAGATGATATAGTTGTTAAGTGCCATCGAGACATAGATGGCTCATAGCAACACTATGAATGAAAGACTTGAACACGTGTATAACTTTTTATCATTTCTCTAAGTTCATAGAGTTTCTGGAGGTAAGCTATTTTTGTTGTGTACCGTTGACAGGAACTTACCCATAGCTGACCCTCCAGCAGAATTTCAGAGACAGTTAATTGCAAGGGAAGGGATTGCTGATTTTTTTCCCACAAAGGGGCTGGTAGTCTTGAATCCACCTGCCTTTGGGATTGCAGTACAGTTTCAGACCACCAAAGTTCCTTATACCGCCCGCCCCCCCCACATAGTTGTTTCCTTGTTACATGCTGTTTAGTTGGTTTGATTCACTCCTGACCCTCCAGTAAGTTTTCAAAAGCTGTATATTACACAGAAGGATATTAATCATCTTTCTTCAACAACATAAACATATTCCAGATAGACATCCTTCTGGTATTCTCTGCTTTCTGCCAAGATCCATATGACATCAGTAATAATATCCATGGTGTCATGGCCTTTTCTAAATCAGGCTTGAGTTTCTGGCATTCTCTCAATGTGCTACTCTAAACATTTCCAATTATTTTCAGCAAGTTTCTGGTTGCTATGTGATATTAATTGTCTATTGTTATCGTTATTTTTGTTAAGTACTGTCAAGTCCAATATGACCCAGAGTGACTCTTGTTTCAACAGATCTGACCCCTGTTTTAGCCTGTGCCATTTGCATCATCTCTGATACGCTTGACTCCCTTGCTGTAGTCACTGTGTCAATCCATCATTTGGGGGAGTCTTCTTCTCTTTTGCTAACTCTCTGTGTTTTAAGATTGATGCTACTTTTCAGAGGATAATCTGTCCTATCAACAGTTTCAAAATACGAAGTTTTACTATCTTTGTCTCTCCAATGAGTACTTTGATTATACTTTTTCCAAGACATATCTATCAGTTAGTTCTTTAGGCATTCTATGGGAAATATAATACTTGTCTCAAACACCACAACTCAAGGACACAATTTCTTCTACCATCCTTAATCATTGTCAAGCTCAGATGTATAGCAGATAATTGAAAAGACCCTGGCCACAATCAGGCACACTTTAGCTTTCAAACTGGCATCATTAATTCTCAGTAATTTTGAAAGTTCTCTGACAGCCAACTTGCATGATGTAATACAATCTCCTGATCTCCTGACTGCATGTGCCAAGGGTGTAAACTGTGAATCCAAATAAATGGAAATTATTAACAGCTTCTATCCTATCATGATGTTTTCTGTTGGCTTCGTGATGAGGATCTTTGTTTCCTTTTTTATAAGTTTATTTTTATGCAAATTTTTCTACACATTTTCCTTCATTGATATTATAGTTAATATAATCATTTCCAAACATTATTTTATAAAATTATTCACCACTGGACTATGCTCACCATTACCCCATCTATTCAGATCCTTGCCAGATCTTTCCCATTTCCTTTATTCTCTCCTTCCACCCACCAAAATATACTACCTTGTGATTTTCCATCTGACCAACCTCACCCCTGTGCCTTGGTTTTGGTTTTGGTTTTGGGTGTCTCCCCCCCGCATTTCCTTCAGAGCAGCTTGAATTTACTTTTTATCACCAAAGGCTCTTCTTGATCATATGTGGTTTCATGAAATTCTTTTATGTCAGCCAATTCGTTTTGGTATAGTGTCTCTGTGTACTCCTTCCATCTTCTTTTGATGCTTCTTGGGTCATTCAACATTCTGCCTTCGGCATCCTTAAGTATGCAACTCGAGGCTTGAATTTGTTCTTCCATACCCTCAACTTAAGAAATGCTGAGTGAGATCATCACATTTGATTTTCCTATTCCAGCTCCCTACACATTTCATTATAATAAAATTTACTTTGTCTTCCTGTGCTGCCTCTTGAAATCTTCTGTTTAGCTTCTAGACTTCATGATTCTGTCTCTTAACTTTGGCTTCTTGACTTTGTAGTGCAATATTCAGAGTCACTTGTAGCATAAATCTCAGTCTTTTCTCTCTTCTCTGCCTTTGTAATAACTTTTTGCTTTCTTCATGAATTATATTCTTGATACACTCCCACAGCTCATTTGGTCTTTGCACATTAGTGCTCGAAGCTTCAAACCTGTTCCTGAGGTGGTGTTTAAGCTAGACAATAATTAAAGATGATAGAAGAAGGATTAATGCCTTTGAGTGGTGGTGCTGGAGAAGAGTGTTATATATACCATTTACTGCCAGGAGAACAAAAAGGTCTGGAGAAGGTTAAACCAAGCTGCTTCCTGGAGAAAAGGCTTTTGAAGTTCCATTTAACATACTTTAGGCACATGGCCAGGAGGGATCAGTCCTTGGAAAGGGATATCATGCTTGGAAGCACAAGAGAGGAAGACCCAGAATGAGATAATTATCTCAGTGACATGAGAAATGGAATTAGGTCTGTTGGAGGTCATGTAATTGTTTCAGGATAGGGTAGGATTCATAGCGAAAGTAAACAGGGTAGCTATGAGTTGCAGGCAACTCAATGGCACTAACAACAAAAACAACAACATCCTCACCTCTCTATTCCCACTCTTTTCCCCTTGGACTTCCACATACATTTACCAGTTATCCTCCTGTTTTTACAAAAATGGTCTTATGCAATATTTGTCCTTACGAGACTGAGTTAGTTCACACAACATAATGCTCTCCAGTCTTTCCAAAGTCGTGTAATATTTTAAAAATAGTTGTTCTTGAGTGCTGTATTCTATTGTGTGAATATACTAAAATTTCCCACTCTGATTAGTTGTGGTTGGACAATTGAGCTGTTTCTATATTCTTGTGATGGTGAATAACACAGCTATTTACATTGGTGTACAAATCTCCATTTGTGTCTCAGTTCAAATCTCCTTGGCTATATTCTTTGTAGTGGGATAGATCTTTGTTTTCTTGATGTTGAGATGTAATCCAGAGATGCATAGGCCATGAGAAAGGCAGCCACAGTGTCATGGCTATAAGCTTATGTTGTGTTCAGTTTGACATTCAGTCTGACAAGTGGAATTCATATCAGCATCTACTACTTAAATGTAATTAACTACCATTCTATTTCTCCTCTTTAATAGTCTAGAATGTTAACACGCTTTTAAAACACAGCCACACATTCTTTGGCATTTCCTAAATTCTGGCTGTGTTTGTGACTTTACCAAATATGTACTGGGAAATTTATGCCATATGACTTTGAAAAGTAAGGAAACAGCTAAGAGATTTCTCCCTTGTTCTCTGTGACAATTTTGAAAGTACATGCTTCCATGGAAAAATTACAACTAGTTCAAAGTCATCATTCTGGCGCTTTATCAACAGTCCTAAATGAGTGATTGTCCATCAATACACTAGAAAACCAAGTAAAGCTCATTCACAAGTTGCATACAACCAAGTAATCATTGCCAAACCCACAGAAAGTGGAAGAATCAGGCAGCTGAGTCCTTTTCAAAATCCTAAAGCACCATATGGTGACATTTAGTAGATGGCTGTTGTTTTAAGTTGTTATACGTTGGCTAATTGGTAGCACAGCAATAGATAACAGTAATGTATTCATTCTTAGAAACTACCGATAGAACCCTCAAAAATTTGTTGTCTCTCTCCCTCCCCAATCCTTTGCACTTATAATGAGGATGAAAAGAATATATTTACTAGTGAGATAATTGTGCATACGACTGGAAAGAGTGCTTTTTAATTTCAGGCTCATTATTCTCCGTATAGCAAATTACAGGGAAGAGGAATTAAGAGGGGAAAAGTATCTGCTTAAAAATTCACAGAAATACATTTGTTTATTTTTTATTCTGTGCAGGTTTCCTGTAACCTATGGACACAAGGAATTGCTTAGAGAGGGAATTTGCATGGCTCTGCATCTAAGGTAGTCTGTGTCAATAACTCATCTTTCTATAAAGCTATACGTTATTTATAAGATAAGATTATATTTTTATCTTTGACTCTGTTGTTCAACAATGAGAGAGCCCTGTTGGTCTAGTGGATAGAAAGTTATAATACCAAGCCAAAAGTGGGTGATTTTTATCTGCAGACCTCAGGTCTGGTTTTAATTGTTTTTTTTGTCAAACATTCTTCTAAGTGGTATAACACTGGTCTGTCCATTTGCTGTATAGAGGTAACTAACGGTTGCTGTGATACCAAACACCATAAACTGATGTGTCAAATGCGAGAATGGTTACCCGCGGTGCAGTGTTCAGTGGAGCTCCTGATTAAAACAAGCTTGGAGGCAGGTGTGGCATCCACTTCCAAAATAGCTTGCCTTAGGAAACTCTATTAATTTGAAGAAATGATGTTATACAAGTGTTCAGATCTTTTGTTCATAGGGTCCCTTTGAGTCATCCATGACTCAACAGCACTTAACAACAACAAAACAACAACGTGTTGTTGTTATTATGTGCCATTGAGTCACCTGTGACTCATAGCGACCCTATGTGCAACAGCTTTGAAGCTTGTCCAGTCCTAAGCCAGTTTCATCGACTGCGACACATTTACCCTCCATTGCCCTAGTTACTGTATCAATCCACCTTGTCCGGAGTCTTTCTCTACTTCGCTGTCCCTCCACCCTTCAGAGCATTATGTCCTTCTCCAAGGATCTGTTCCTCCTGGCCACATGCCAAAGTGTGTGAGGTAGAGCTTCAAAACCCAAACCACCAGGGAGAAACTTGATTTCACTCTCTCCAAGACAGACTGGTTTGTTTCCTTAGTTGTCCATGGTATATCCAAGACTCTTCTCCAGCACAACTCAAAGGTGTAAATTCTTTTGCTGTCATTTTTAGTCATTGTCCAACTCTCTGATGCATACCAAGTAATTGCCAAGACCATGGCCTGGATAAGGTGCCCTTTAGTCTCTAAACTGAATTGTTGTTTCTTAGTCTTCTGGTGAGGTCTCTGACAGCAGACTTACCCAAACATTTCATCTTTTGATACACACTAATAAAATGTACTCGTTCCTCAAATAGGGAGCTCTTGAGCATAGTGGTAAGCAGTTGTACTGCCAACCAAAAGGCTTATGGTTCAAATTCAGTAATATCTCCAAGGAAGAAAAATCAAACTCTCCTGTTATTTACTTCTTGTAAGAAGTTCTGCATGGTTAGCTTTGAGTTGGTTCCAAGTCAATGGTTGTTACTTACAACAACAACATCTCTAAAATGAGTCCATTGGTGGAAAACACCATTAAACCAATATCTCATGAAACAGATATTGATATATTCACAAACATTTTGTAAAAAAATATTAACTCTTTTATATATGCATTGTTTAATTTTAAATACAGATAAGTAGACTATTAACACAGTCTGAAAGAAAATACGATACCCTATTTTTCACAGAGTTCACGTAAGTACCACACACACAGGAATGGTTGAATTATGTAAAAAAGACTTCTGGTAGTGGGTGCACATACATATATTCCACATGTCATGGCATTTTCAGAGAAAATTTTTGCCTCATTCACTTTCATTCAATACCCTAGAGATGTTACTTTTTAAACATTTTCATACTATAAAGTTATAAGCTGTGGTCATGAAGTCATGAATCCAGTTTAGCAGTCCTCTGGTAAAAGGAAATAAACAATTGAGGTTGCATTGCATGAAGGGAAGCCCATTGTAGCTGATCTGACCGAGGGAGGAGCTACGGTAGATGGATAGAGGATTGGGCAGTGGGCTCCAACAGGGCTAATATAGCAGTGTTAAGAACAGTGGCCTATGAATATCCTTTCTAAAGTATTGAACCAAGTGAAGCCGGGTGGCAGGGTAATGTGGTGTCCCATCGCAGCATTTCTGAGTGACCACTCAGAATCATCTCTTCTAAGATAGGGCATACAAACCCTCTGCAACCACATTTAATGCCTACCTGAGAATTATGAATATCCAAAATAATTTTGCTGTATATACTAGGTAAGTTTATCTTAATGTGAGATAGTTGCACATTCTGGATAACTGAAGTTATCCAGATAAGTGAAAATATTTCCTTTTCTGGATATGTATTATTTAAATGAGTGTATATCTTTCTAAAGAAGGTCAAGGACTGTAGCCTTCAATATGGATTGAAACTCAACATCAAGAAGTATAAAGATTTTCAGCATTGGGCTGAATGGCAGCATAATGATAGATGGTGAAGAGATTAAGATTGTTAACAGTTCAGTTTGCTTGGCTCCACCATCAATACTCTTGGTACCAGCA
>NW_006399862.1:5410015-5433161 GCF_000299155.1 Elephantulus edwardii
GGGATGGGTGTGTCAGAGGCAGTGCGATTGGCACAGGATAGAGCAAGGTTTAGGGCTGTTGTATATAGGGTCGCTATGAGTCACAAAAGACTCGACGACACATAACGACAACAATAACAACATTTCAATGAGTCTCATTTGGGGTCTCTCTCTCTTTCTTTCTCTCTTGTTTGCTTATATGTTTTTCTATTTTATTGACTGTTTGTCTTTCAAGGATTAATTCCTTCTGATAACATGTTAAAGTTTGTGAGACAAGTTTTACCATCATTATCTCTAATAAATATACCGTCTTCATTTCTTCCAAGAATATTTACCTGTTCTTTTGCAGGACCGTGGTTTATTTTGTATTTTTTTCCCAAACTTCTCAGTAAAAGTCATCAGTTCTTCATTTGTGTCTTTTATGTATTGTTCAATGTTCACATGGATTTAGACAATTGAAAAGATTATGACTTGAATCTGGCACATCTTAATCTTTAAATTGACACCCTTGTTCTTTAAAACATTTAAGAGCTAATTGGTATCAGATTTTTCCAATACACACTAGTCATCTGCCTCCCCAAAGATTACATCCTATAAAACCTTATGAAGCCATTTTAGTCTATCAAAGAAATCAAATCAAATCAGTCAACTCAACATCTTTTAACAAAGTCATATACAATTATATCTATATGTATAATGATATTTCCTAGAATTTTGTCATCAGACCTTTTTAAAAAGTAATTTTCCTAGTTGGTGGTGATAAAGTAGGGAAAAGATCTATCATGGTATGATCATTAAAGTCTTGATTACTAACTTAATGGTCCACTGTGGGAACCCATTACGGGTTCTTTTTCGTAATATGTAAATTTATTTTTCAAACAATCATCTAACTTTTTCACTCTTATTCCTGTTTTCAAAATTAATTAAATTGTTTAGGGAGCATATTATAAGTTGTGTGTGTGTGTGTGTCTGTGTGTGTGTGTGTTTATATAAGCATAAGGGTTGCTCTCATCTATTTTTGAAAAGACAAAAGCAGCAAAAAAATGGACAAAGATCTTGTTTTCTATCTGCATATATTAGGAGAAATCTAAAGACCAATGAATAATTAAACATAAATGAAATACAAAAATCTTTGCTATTGGATTACAATAACCACGCCCATCATTTTCTTTCTATCTCCAGGTATTGATTAATTGGCAAAAGCTATGTTTGAATATATGTATCTATACAAGTATTTCTATTATACTTGTGACAAGCCTACACTCTAAAAATCTTGAGTGAGAATATTTTTTAATTTGAGGTATCTAATCCCTTTTATAAACTCCTCTTTCAACCCCTTAAAAAAGGTTATCTTTATCTAGAGAGAAAAGTTTTGGTTTTATAAGTAGAGAAATTTAGTTGCAGATAGGAGTACTAGTCTCTATCCATGCTAGTAATGTTTCCATTATATTTTCTGGTTATTACCTTTTCATGCTCTCTGCACCTGCAAATTCTGTGATTAAAGCCCTTTATAAGGTCTATCTTGAAGAATGAGTTTTGCTCACTGTGACTTTACCTTATGCCTGTTACTTATCCTGGTATGCCATTTCTTGTATTCTGTTTCGTTAGTTTTTCTGTTATATTCTCTTTTTACTCATTGTTGTGATTTGGAAAAAGACACAAGGTATATGAAAACACTCAACATCTGAACCTAAAACTAAAATGACTTGATGCATAATACGTTAGGCAGTAAACAAAATGGTTCCAGATCAAATCTATCACCTGTTTTGTGAGGGGGGGGAAATTGGACACTCTCTTATAAAAAGTTACAATGAAGAGAATAGTGAAGGTTCTTCATTGTGTAAAAGCTTTGTTCTACCTAACATTAAGATAGACTCTACTTTGCAGTCTTTTCTTCTCCAGTCCCATTTTAATGCCTTCTTCCCTAAATGGCTAATCTTCTAGCACTATATCAGTGTTAAAATAGTTGAATGGAGTAATGTTGAAATTAAATACAATTAAAGTCAGTTCATAAGAACATAAATACAATGATGTTTATCCCATGTTGATGTAATAATCATCTAAAGGATAAGTTTGATACACAGAACACTTATGACTTAAGACCTTGATGAATTGTGAGATAACAGCCAGGACATAATCTTTGGGGGGGAAAAATAAAAAAAAAAAAACAGGAAAGAGAGAAAATACAAAAGCGAATGCCAGAAGAGACTCTGAAATAGAAGAAGAGTTTTTCAAGGTAGGGAAGCCCAAACATAGGGAAGAAATTTTAATGTTTAAAAAAACAAAACAAAACTGAACAGATTTAAAATGGTAAATCAAGAAGACAAAATACGGTTTTGAAAAGTACTAGATTATGAAAAACAAAAGAGAAGAATACATTCAATTTCTTAGGTTGAAAGGATTGATGAATAAATTCAAGCCCGAGTTGCCATACTAAATGACTAAATATTGATTGATACAAGAAGAATCACAATGAGATGGATGATATGCACAGAATCACTCTACCAAAAAGAACTGAGCAGGAAGTAGCAGAAGATCAAGAACCAATAGTACTGAAGGAAAAAGTCCAAGCAAAACAGAAGGAACGGATAAAAAACCACAGGCCTTGGGAATTTATGAAATACCACCTAAACAGGGGAAAACCGTGTGTGGGGGCACAGGGCCATAATCCTCTCTTTGAAAGGGCTAGATGGTAGAAGAATAGCACAGTTCCTCACTTCCCCAGAATAGAAAACAGAGAAAAAGCCTGTAGGAAAAACCCATGGGGTCTTTAGAACCACAGCAGTAGCAAGAGGTTCATTTATTTGTTATTTATTCACATACTTAAAGTTATGGTACCAACAGCAGGGATTTATTAGGGAAGGAAGTTGGAGAATGGATATGGCAAATATCACCCAAAACAAATCCAAGTTTTAGCTCAACAGTTCCAATTCTTCAATACATTCAGGCTCTGGTTTCAGTTCAGTAGTCAAATCCAAATCATCCAGCAAGGTTTCCTTTATAACAGTTATGAGTAAGTTTCTTCTTCAAAAATCCAGCAAGAACAGTCAAACCCTTAACAGCCCAGCATAAATACAAGTAGCCTCAGCCCACAACTCGCCACCATTTCTCCACAGCAATGCCACAATCTCTACCACCAGGATATTGTTCTCATCAGGGTCTTGGTGCCACAAGCCTTACATTTCTCAAGACTTGCTGTTGAGTGTAGGAAGCACTTTTTCTTAGTTCCAAAGCTAATGATGATTTGCAAGACCATGTGTCTGCAATTAAGGTACTTGGATACCAGGGGCTATATGGCTAAAAAAAAGGCAAGCCAACTTTCAGGCTAACACCAAAAATAGCATTTAAGATGTTGCAACCAGTATAGACCTGATTTACTCACTTGTCAATGTTAAGAACATGGAAGACATCTACCTAGTCAACTGATCAGACAAGATCTGTATTTGTTCCCATTCAAAACATCGTTGATCCAACAGAATGGAAATGGTCAAACAAAATCATTAACATAACATATGAGTAAAATCTTCTGAAAATTATTAAAATATTACTGGAAAATTCCACTGAAAGGAAACTGCTAGATATTCAAGCTAGATTCAGAAGCTATTGTGGAAGGAGGATATCATTACAGATCTCAGATGGCTCTTTACTGAAAACAGGAAGTACCAAAAATATATTTGGTGTTTTTTAATTGACTATGCAATGATATCCATATGTGATCCTGTTTAAAAACACACAAACCCCCCAAAAACAACCCCATTCCCAACAGACTGTGGAAATTATCAAATATTATCATTAATATCAGGGAACTCTGGTGGCCTGTTCTGACTCGACGGTATGTAACAACAACAATAATGGGTGGCCTAGTGGTAAGGAACTGCACTGCAATCCCAAACCCATATAGTACCAATCCACAATCTCTTCCCATTTAATTACTATCACTGAAAACTAACTGCAAGGTCTGATTGTCAGTTGGTTTCAACTCAACCGTACACAACAACAACGACATCATTAATATCACATACAAATGAAATCTTTCTGAACTTATTTAAAAATGGCTGGAATAGTTAATTTACAGAGCACTTTAAGACTTTCAACCTGGATTCACAGGAGTCTTTGAAACAAGGGATATTATTCTTTATGTGAGATGGACCTTGGATGAAAACAGAGAATACCTGAAGGGTGTCTACTTTTGTTTTACTGTCTATGCAAAGGCTTTTGACTGTGTGGATTGTAACAAATTATGAACATCATTACAATTAATGGGAATCCCTGGACATACAATTATGCTCATAAAAATCTATATTAAGAAGTTGTGGGGGCGTGTATGGGGGGATTGTATACCAATGAGGAAATTTTTCTTTTACTTTTCAAAGAAAGGAGTGAACTGGGGAGGGGGAGGGCTAGGCAGGGAGAAAAGTGCAACAATGAATGAATGGAAATCCAAAATATCATTAACTGTTAATTAAAATTAATAAAACAAAATTTTAAAAAATGTTGTCTGGACAAATCAGAGGACTTGAATTATTCTTACAGAAGATAAAGGTGTTCAGTATGGATTACAGCTCAACAAAAACAAAACACTTTACCATTGAACAAATAGGCAACATCATGATTGATGGTGAAACTGTCAATAGGAGGAGAATTGATGCCTTTGAGCTGTGGTGCTGGAGAAAAGTATTGAGTATACCACGGACTGCCAAGAAAACAAACAGATCCATCCTGGAGAGGGTTAACCAGGCTTCTCCTTGGAGGCAAGGATTCTAGGGCTTTGTCTGACATACTTTGGACATGTTGTAAGGAGGGACAGGTCCTTGGAGAGGGACATCATGCTTGGGAGGGTGGAGGAACAGCACAGGAGGGGAAGACCCTCTGTGTGGTGGATTGAGTCAGTGACTGGGGTAATTGTGATGGGAATGTCAGAGACAATGCGATTGCCACAGGACAGAGCAGAGTTTAGGGCTATTGTACATAGGGTCGCTATGAGTTTCAAGTGACTCTATGGCACTTAACAACAACAACATATTCAAAACCAACACTCATGGTATCACCTGTCAGGAAATCAAGACATATCACACTTGTAAAATCTGCCATCTTGGAACTCTCCTAAGCATTAATAAACCACGACTTCAATTTAAAGACTAAGATGTGCCTGACCTAAGTCATAGTCCTTTCAATTATAGATTGTGAATCTCAAAGTTGGAGAGTGACTAATTATGGCAGAATAAATATTGATACCTTTGCATTTTGGTGTTGTAGAAAAATTCTGAATATATCATGTACTGCCAAAGGGATAAAGAAATGATCGTTATAGAAAATGCAAGTAGGGTACTCCATAGAGACAAGGAGAAATTTAGTCTTTTGTTTTATGTTTTTAGCATGTGCCTGTGCTTGAAAAAAGGTATCATGCTTATAAAGGTAAAGAATTAATGAAGGAGAGAAAGAACCACAGTAAGATAGATTGACACAGTGACTGTAACAATGCACTCAAGTGTATTAGAGATGATGAGGATGGCACCGGATAGGGCAGGGCTCAGAACCATTGTTCATTGGGTCAATATAAACCATAGTCAACCAAATAGCACCTAAAAACAACAACAACAACAACAACAATAACAACATGCAGTTGCATTGGACTATGTGGCTATGTGGCTTACAATAAGTCTTGGATAACATTGAGAAGAATGATATTCCCAGAACATATAATTATGTTCATGTGAGAATATATGTATATATTTGTTGATTATTGTTGAGTAGAGCAAGCACAACTCATAAAGACCTTCTGAGCAAAAGGCCTAAAGACTTTCTATAGCTATCAACATTTATCAAAGGTCATAGAGTTTCCAGAGGGTTGATTTTTAGAAGTGTATGCCACTCCTGCTTCCAATGTATATAGAGAGATAGAGATGATGGAGATGATAGACATAGAAATATAGATAGATAGATAGATAGATAGATAGATAGATAGATAGATAGATAGATGATAGATAGATGATAGATAGATAGATAGATAGATAGATAGATAGATAGACAGATAGATAGATAGATGTGTGTATGTCAGGTTTGTAGCATTTTTGATACATATTCAGTCTGTATGTGGAATAATTAAGTTGAGGAGAACTACATGAAGAAGAATGTAGTATCTGAATTGGTGAAAGTCTCATCAACAACCTGAGTTATGTACATGATGTTACCTTGCTTGCTGAAAATGAAGAAGGTATTGTCTTAAATAGTCTGCAACCATGTATAAGAAGTGTTTGGACTAAGGGGTTGCATTATGGTACTAAACAGAATTAATAACCTGTTGCTTTCCCTAATAAACCTCATAACTGTGAATATGGTTCTGTAAAGTCTGTCTTTGGAAGCAGGCATGGCATCCACTTCCTAAATAACATGCCTCCAGAAACACTATGGCTTTCACAATTACTTGTTATGCTTCAGAGAGTTGGACAATGACTAAGAATGATAGAAAAAGAGTCTATGCTTCTGAGTTGTGGTGTTGGAGAAGAATGTTGAACATGCTATGTACTACTGGGGAACAAACAAATCTGTCTTGGAGAGAATGAAACCAACCTGCTCCCTGTAGGCAAGGATTTTGAAACTCAGTCTCATATGTTTGGGACATGTGCTTAGGTGGGACCAACTGTTGGAGAAAGACATCATCGTATTTAGAAGGGTGAAGGGACAGTGCAGGAGAGGAAGACACAGGATGGGATTGATTGACTCAATGACTGAAGAAATTGGATTAGACCTGTTATAGAAGATGAGATTGGTTCAGGATAGAGCAGGATTCAGCGCTATTATACATACGGTTGCTATGAGTTACAGGCAATTCGCAGCAAATAACAACAGCGTGATAATCCTACACTTAATGTTTTTGATGATCAACTCAAACTAAAAAATCCACACATCACTCTAAAAATGAGAAAAGTTGTCCCACTTGTACTTATTTCCATATCCCCAGACTCTTCATATTTGCTCAACAGATGCCCTGTGGGAAAAGACTGAAAGCAAATACAAACAGAACTTTTGACGAGTCTCTATTTCTAGCCCAGATTTACTAACATACTTTCAGGAATCATTAATTGTGCATTCTGCCACTCTGCTGTTAATGGCATTATAATTCATTCCCAAATTGCTAGAGAAATGGTCTGTTAACTGCCATTTCAATTCCAGGTCCACAAAACATAACTGAGAAGTAATAAATATCTACATATTAAGTAATAAATGATTTCTTTCCAAAACAAGATGTTGATTACTTGGATTAATAAGAATAGAAGTAGAGCAGCAATGTTGAAACTGGAAAGTGCAGAAATCTTCTGAAAGTTGTCCCCTATTAATTGGGTTAGTAAAACTGAATACTAGCTTTTCCTATTTTCAATTAAATGACATCACCTTCAGAAGTATCTATTTAGTTGTATCGCATGCTATAATCTCATACTTTAATTTTTCAATTTGTATCACATATCACTTGAGATGAAATAAAAATAAAAATCAATCTTGAAATGATTTAAACTATTTGGTTTTTTACTTCTTTCTGTCTGTGATATATATTACCTTGCAGTTACTAATTGGAGACAGAGAATAAACTATTTGCTTGTAATTTATTAGTAATTACTTATAGCTGATGAACACACCGAGGAATTTACAATACTTCAGAATTGGTGTCGCAAAATAGAACAGGCAAATTAATTTTGTGTAAACCTAAAGGGAATCTCAACAAAGTGACAAATATATTTGTAGTCTATTCCAAGGGTTTTAAACCAAATCTATCTTAACTACGGTCCTTTGAAGTACTTTTATCTCCTATCCACTCTAGTTAGCATTGTTTATTTGATATTGGTACTCTTTGCCATATATCATTTTATATAGGCATGAAGTCGTCTGAATGCAAATCCTGACACTTGAGTAAAGAAACGTTGGAAATGAATGCTCTGTGGAAGCCAGCTTTCCTCCCGTTTCAGAAAAGAACCCCTTTGTTGGTGATATATCATCTCTTATCTACCGCCTTAACAATGATGTGGGGTTTGGATGCCATAAAAGTTGCTGGATAATTGTGAATCTACCTCTCACTAAAAGAAATATAAGGTGTGATGTTTACCCTGAAATATCCACTACAGTTCTGACTAAAATTATTCTATATGAATTGAATCAATTTTGTGAAAGCTGCCAAGTGCTTTTTTGTTGATATTAGAGAAAATAATTTACTTTTCAAAATATTTGACAGTACTGCAGATATTCATGAAATTATTATATGGATTTTTTTCTTCTTCTAATAAACTAAATGGAACCTAAAATATTTTTTACATGACTAACAGTGTTTGGTAGCTCAACTATAATATTGAAGGCATGAAGTTCAAATCTACCAGTTGTTCCACTGGAGAAAGATGTAAAATCTCCTCATGTGTGCTTAACTGCCTCTGAAAACACACTGAAGGATCAGCTAGAGGGTGATTCTGACATGACTGCATACAACAACAGCAAGAGTTCCTGAGCAGTGACTAACGTACACTCAATGCTCTTGGAAGGATGACCCACAGTGAGCTTTGTATAAGAGGATGCAGAGCTCTCATACAGCTTAGAACATTTCCAGGTAAAAGCATTCTTATGTGGTTGAATTCTCTCTCTCTCTGTCTCTCACACACACACACACACACACACACACACACACACACACACTTGAATAACACATAATGATTAAGGAAGATTGTTCATTGGTAACAACGATGGAACTGATCACCTTTGAACTACTTTCCCAATTGTTATCCAATCATACTTTTCCACCCCAGTTCCATACCCCACCATTCATGAGGATGATTGCAATTTCTAAACAATTGATCCTATTTCCCTTTGATGAATGTTTTTTACATCTCTTTCCTCTCCATGCCCCTTCAGAGGCTAGATCAGTAATTGATCATTTTTAAAAGGATCAGGAAAATAAATTCACACTTCTTGTTGTTGTTGTTATGTGCCATCAAGTAACCTGCATCTCATAGCGACACTATGTACAACAGTCCTAAACCCTGCTGTATCTTGTGCCAATCATATTGACTCTGACACATCTACCTCCATCACCCCTGTCCCTGAATCAGTCCATTTCATCGAGGGTCTTCCTCTCCTGGCTAGGTGCTGATTTGTGGAACAAACCACCAACTACTTATATACAAGCTGAAGCTTAGGAAAATTAAATCCACAGGAACCAAAATATGACCTTGAGTATATCCCACTTGAATTTCAAAACCATCTTAGTTACTGGTTTGAGGCCTTGAACACTAATGAGTGAAGACCATATGAGTTATTTGAAGATATCAAGAGTATCTCACAGGAAAATTGCAAAAGATCATTTACAAAGACAGAGAAGGAAGGGAAGACCAAAATGGCTATCAGAAGAGACTCTGAATATTGCACTAGAGTGCTGAGAAGCCAAAGTAGAGGGAAGAAATAAAAATATTAAGAAGCTGAACAGAAGATTTCAAAGGGTAATATGGGAAGACAAAGTATTATCATGAAATGTGTAAAGAGGTGGAGTCAAAAAATCAAAGGGGCTGAACTCAGCATTTCTAAGCTCAAGGAACTGAGGAACAAATTCAAGCCTCAAATTGCAGTACTTAGGGATGCTTTGAGCAGAATATTAAATGATCCAGCTAGTATTAAAAGAAAATTGAGTATACAGAGTCATTGTACCAAAATCAATTGGTGGACACAAAAGAAGTTCATGAAACAATATGTAGAACCTGTGGTGATGAAGGAGGAAATTCAAGCTGCTCTGAAAGAACTGGCAAAAAAGCAAGGCCCCAGGAATTGAGAGTATATATATGCACACATACATTCCAAAATCACACTTAGAACTTACTAATAGTAGTTTTCTAATTTTAATAAAGGGAGCAGAGATAAAATTAAAAAAAAATCTTGAAGTTGGAATTAAGATAACATTTGTGGAGTTAGTTATTTTAGCAAGAAACTAACATGTTTTGTGCTCTGCAGATATGTAAGAACTATAAAACTCTGAAACATCTATTCCTTTAACATTAGTGGTTACAACTCACTTCTTCTTGAGCCATTTTTTTGTAATGATAATTACTTTATAAATAATGTTGCTCTTTTTTATAAAAATAAGTTTAAAAGTGTTAATATCCTGACTCTAATACTATATAAATTGAGATATATTAGTGATAGTTCAGTAATGAGGAAATAAACAATCAGAAAAAAATGAAATTGAAAATTGAGTTGGAATCGAATGTAGAATTATTAGAAACAGATTGTTAGATATGAAATGAGTTAAGGCCCTAAAAAGCAACAAAATCTTTTGAGCATTACAGTTTATACTTTGGAGGTATACCTTTTAGGTATCTTTTCCTCTAGTCAGAGAGAATTTCCATTTACATATTAACACGATTGAGATGTCATAATAAACAGGGAGTAGATTCAAACAAAAATGGCATCCTCCCAGAAAATTTAATTTTCCTTCTGTAGACATATTGACTGAGGCTCAATGTCAAAGAGACAAAGATTCTCACCACTGGACCAATTGGTAGGATCAGGATGGATGGCAAAGAGATTGAGATTGTTCACAGCTTCAGTTTGCTCGGCTCCACGGTCAACACTCTTGGCACCAGTAGCCAGGAAATAAAAAAACGTATTGCGATGGGAAAGTCTGCTGTTAATGACCTCTCTAAAGTACTCAAGAGCAACGGTATCTCTCTGGAGACTAAGGTGCACCTGATACAGGCCATGGTCTTTGTAATCACTTGTTATGCATCAGAGTGTTGGACAATGACTAGGGAGGACAGCAGGAGAATTGATGCCTTTGAGCTGTGGTGCTGGAGAAGAGTATTGAATGTGCCCTGGACTGCAAAGAAAACAAACAGATTCATCCCAGAGAGGGTTAAACCAAGCTACTCCTTGGAGGAAAGGATTCTGAGGTTCCGTCTGGCATACTTTGGACATGTTGCAAGGAGGGACAGGTCCTTGGAGAGGGACATCATGCTTGGGAGGGTGGAGTGATGGCACAAGAGGGTAAGACCCTCTATGAGATGGATTGATTCGGTGACTGGGGTAATTGGGATGGGTGTGTCAGAGGCAGCACGATTGGCATAAGATAGAGCGGGGTTTAGGGCTGTTGTACACAGGGTCGCTATGAGTCGCAAACGACTCGACGGCACATAACAACAACAGAAATATTGAACAATGTTCTAAGACTAACGATAAACACAGCAATATACACACTTAACCTCTCAATCTTTCTTTAGCTATGTTCCTGAATTTAAAGCATTCTTGATAAAACTATTAATATTATAGCTACCATTTTATTTTTTTTAGAAAAGAAACAAATACAATGAATAAAAGCAAAGTGTTCACATTGTATTGTCACTCTGCTTTTCTTTAAAGGTATATCAGTTGTCATTGCACTGAATAGACTTTCTGTTATACACTCAAACTTTCTGCACTGCATAGTTGAAATAATGTTCTATAAACACTTTACTCAATTTTTTAGTTCTGTCTTGTCTTATGAATTTATTAATCACTATCCTTACAAGTAAGAAAAGTCAAATGGAAATGTCAGAAGACCAAACAAAATCAAAGACTTATATTATAAAATATTTTTGGAAGAGTATATGAGAGTAGATGAAAGGCAAAAATAAATAAGCCAAAATATTCTAATGTAAAATGAAAGAATAATTACAAATGTATTAATAATCAACTGATTAATAAGTTGCATGAAGTCTCCTGCTGAATTTTCAGAAAGAGTGAATAAAGAAATGCTTTCAAGTTGATGAATTGGGTAATAATTTGCCTGGTAATGTTTAAAGGGCTGATTTACATATCATATCATGTCAACTTAGCTGAAGGCAAGAGTGAGTACAGGCAATATCCAATCATGTATGTCTCTCATAAATTAAATTGTGAAAATGATGGCATTATCGTTTTTACAAACAGTGTTGTGTCTCATTTATTTAAGGAAAATATCAGTGATTTTTCAATGAGATTTATAAACATTCATTCTTTCTTTTTGATATTTAACACTCATACTAAAAATCACACACACACAAACAAGCTAAAACACCAACAACTAAAAATTAACAAAATGAAATCATGAGGCATTATTTACATAAAAGCATGATTGAAGTCAGTGTCAAAATGACTTGAAATGCCATCCTTTGACTTAATGGGAAGTTTTGGATTAAGAAAAAAGACAAATAAAAATTTTACAAAAGCATCGAATTGTTTCAGATAAATAAGATACCCTAGAGTTAGAAATCTTTTATGTAATTTCTGTGACATGAATAGGGTTTAAGTTTATTTGTTTTTTTCATTTATTCTTCAAAGAGTTTTCAGAGGCCTTCTATTTTAGAAGAGGATGGCCAAGCCTGCTTCTTAGTTTGAGGAACTCTGAGGACTATATGAGAACTCTGCTGAAACCTGACCACCATAGTGACCCTTCTGGCATTTTATATAACAGTGGCATGGTTGTTAGCATCGTAGCAACCCACAAGTTACCCCAGTATATCAAGTTGATAGACAAATACTATATTGAAATAGTAATTATAAACAAGCATGCATATGAACACTTAAGCTATAAAATAATTGATTACATGCAAATAACCCCCATACAACAAACTGACAGATAAGTCTTGTATTTCTAACAATAAATCAGGTATACATATATATAAAGAAAAAAGGGTAAATTGAAGATTGGGTATACAAAAGTAGAAAAGAGTTATCAAGAAGGCATATTATCCTCTGAGAAAATTAGAATTGAGACACAAATGGAGATTTGTATAGTAAAATTTTCCACTATTTTAGGAACGTGGAAACAGATCAAATGTCAAACCACAATCAAATGGATTGTGAAATTTTGGTACATTCACACAATGAAATACCACACAGCATGCAGGAACATTGATTTTGAAAATCACTACATAACTTGGGAGGAACTGGAGAGCATTATGCTAAGTGAACTAAGTCAGTCTCAGAAGAATAAATACCGTATAAGACCATTATTGTAGAAATAGAAAGATAACTAGTAAAATGTGCATGAGGATCCACGGTGGGGAGGGCAGGAGCAGAATGGTGAGGATAGTCAGGGGGGTGTTATCATAGGTTTGCAAAATTTGATAGGTAGACGGAGGGGTGGGTAAAGGAAATGAGAACGATCTGGTATAAAAAATAATGTATATAAACCAGCAGAAGTAGAGTTGATGCCTTTGAGCTTAGGTGCTGGAGAAGGGTATTTAATATGCTAAGGACTGCTGGGAAAACAAACAAGTTTGCCCTGGTGAGGGTGAAGCCAGGCTGCTCCTTGGAGGCAAGGATTCTGAAGCTCCATCTGACAACATATTTTTGACATCTTACAAGGAAGAACCAGTCCTTGAAGAGAGACATCATGCTTGGGAGGGTGGAGGGACAGCACAGGAGAGGAAGGCCCTCAAAGAGATGGATTGATTCTGTCACTGGAGTAACGGGGATAGGTGTGTCAGAGACAATAAAGTTGGCAAGAGATAGAGCAGGGTTTAGGGGTATTGTACATAGGGTTTCTGAGTCGCAAGCTACCTGATGGCACATAAGAACAACAACAACAGGTTAAATCCAATCGTATAACAATTACATAAACTGTAAACATTCCAAACAATCAACTAGAAGACAGAGGTTGTCAGATCAGATGGAAAAGCAAACATCTAAATGTATGTTGTACGTATGTGACTCAGGAAAGAGTCTTCTCCTCACACAGATAGCTGTGTGGGTACACAGAGCCAAGGTCAACAGGTAGAGCTGGCTAGTGATTGAAGTCCAGAGACTAAGAGGTGATGAAACAGATGCAGAATCTAGATTGAACAAAAAATCTAGATTGACAGATGATTATATACATTCAATCAGGGAACAATAAAGGAACATAGACTGTATTAGTGATAGAGCCCACACTTGAAGTCAATCAATATGAGAAGAAATATCTGCAAACATCCTTTAATAGTTGGAATGTACAAAGTATGACTATGGGAAAACTAGACATTTTGCAAAATGAAATGGAATGCATGAGCATTGACATTCTAAAGGTTAGTCAGAGGATATGGACTGGTATTGTCCATGTTGAATAAATCACATGATATACTATGCCTGGAATAAAAAACCAGAAGAATGATGTAGCATTTATAGTTAAATAAGACAATTTCAAGTTCTATCCTCAAGCACAATGTTGTAATAAGATACTACCCATACATATAAAAAACAAACACATGTTAGTATAACTGTTATTCAAACATATACACAGACAGCCAAGGACAAAGAGGAGAAAATTGAAGATTTTTACCAAATTAGCAGTCTGAAACTGATTAATATACACTCAACATGCATAAATGATAATTGGTGACTGGAAGGCAAAAGTTAGAAACACTAAAAAAGAAGGTTTAGTAATTAGAAAGTATGAACTTGGTGACAGAAATGAGCTTGGAAATAGTATGTTAAAATCATTAAGATGAATACTCAATGATTTCTTTATCTCAGATACCTTTAAAAAATCCAACACAAACAGCAACTTTATACACAGACCTCACCTGGTTGATTGTATAGGAATAAAACTGATTATATGTGTGGAAGGAATCATCAGAGAAGCTCAATATCAGTGGTTAAAAGCAGGCCACGTGCTGACTGTGGAACAAACCATCAATTGTTATTGTTGTTGTTTTATGTCATGTAGTCCCCTGTGACCCATAGCAACCCTGTAAAAGTAATTTTGTTTTGAAAAATAAACCTTTGAAATCAGAGATCACTCATCTGACATTTTTAACCATTAACATTCATATTAGAAGAATTAATTTTCCCTTTACATCATATTATAATAAGAACTACAACCGTTAAAACATTTAAGTAAGCTGCATCCTTCCTCTTACTTTACTACTCCCATTTTTAGATACCAGTTTCTACTTTTCCTATTCCAATTATTTCAGTACTCTGATAATGTCAGGGAGTGTGCTATGTCCTTTTAATTTGATGTTTCTTGGCCCATTGCTATGATCTCTTCTAAGGAAATGTAACTTGGTAGACCAAACTGGTACAGTGTCTTTTGTTACAGTCCTTAAATAGTGTTAATAAGTTATTATGAAGTGTTTTTTGTATTAAGGAAACAGGATTAGGGTGGGATAAAAATGAATGAGTCTTACTTGATAGATTAAATAGGAATCAGATTGACTCCATCTGTGGAGAGAATGATTCAAGGGAGCTCAATATTACCAGTCAAAACCAGGATGGGTACTGATTGTGGAACATATAATCAATTACTTATGTGCAAATAAAATTTAAGCTGAAGAAAAGAAAAACACTTTCACCGGAATAAAAATACAAACTGCAGTCTATTATACTGAAATTTAAAAATCATCTTGACTAGCTATAAGACACTGAACACCAATGATCGAAGACCAGGTGAGTTGTGGGATGACATCAAGGATATCATAGATGAAGAAAGCAAAAGGTCATTACAAAGATAGAAAAGAAGGAAAAAATCAAAATGGCAGAAGATAATAAAAATTACACTTGAGCATTAAAAAACAAAACAAAACAAAACAAAAGGAAAAGAAAACTGCTGAAAATATATATTAAAAAAGACAACCATCAGAAATGTCATGTTTAATGAATCCTAAAAAGGATATATCCCTAAATATATACCCAGATCAATAAATTTAGTATTAACATATCAAAAGCAGGAGTGGCATCCACTTCCTAAATGACATGCCCCCAGAAACTCTATGAACTTTGATAAATGTTGGTAGTTGTAGAGGGGTTTCAGGCCTTTTGTTCATAGGGTCAGCATGAGTTGTGTTCGACGCAAAGGCAATCAACAACAATAACAACAATCTCAAATAAGTAGAACTATGAAAGTAAATAATTTATAATTGAATACTGCTATAAGTGCATTCAATTCTTATTAATGATCTTGAAAAGGCATGTCTTCAACGAGGAGACAGAGGATCATGGAAAGAGTTTCCAACAAGACACTGAGGAGGACACAAAAGTTGGAGTTTTCAAGGAAATATAAAAATTTCAACACGTTCTACTTTCAAGTGATACTGTAAAGAGGGCTCTCATAAAATGATTTATGAGAATCCCTCTGTTCAGCCACTAAGTATTTGGTGGAGGGCATTAGGTTTAGCAGATATATTACAGACAAAAGAAAACCTAAGGTCTACCCCAACCACTATGTCTCTTCATCAACATAACTGTGATAGCATTCCAATATTATGAAGTTCATTCCATGGAAAACAAAATCGTGCTTGAAAATATGCAGGATCCATATTTACATTTTAAAGACTAAAGCATTCTGGACACAAGACATAGGAGTTTCAACTGTTTATATACATGTGGAAGTTGAGTAACAAACAAGGAAGACATAAGAACTGAAGCCTTTAAATTCAAATGGACAAATATAACCAGAAGGCTCCTTTAAAGCAAAGATGATGAGATTTTTATATTATAAACTATGTAAGTGTTATGAAGAAGGCCATACCCTAGAAAAAGAAATCATGCTTGGAAATATAGTCATTAAATATAAGATATTTTTCAATGAAATTGACACAGTGATGGCAACATGGACATAGTAGAAATTGAGTTTAGGAGGTAGGACATAATCAGGTATGACTTTGTTCCATTATGCATTGAATCCCTTTCAGTCCGAGCTAACTTGAGAGTGTCTAAAAATATACCACTCCTAGATACTGATGAAGAGCATTGAATATACCAAAAACTACCAAAAGAACAAATGAGTCTGTTTTTGTAGAAGTGCACCTGAAATGTTTTTTTACCCTCTTCTTCCTCCTTTTCTTCCTCCTCCTCTACCTCCTTCTCTTTCACTATCCTTGACCCTTCAAGCATGACATCCCTCTCCAAAGACTGGACCTTCCTTGCAAGATGCCCAAAATATGCCAGATGAAGCTTCAGAATCCTTGCCTCCAAAGCACAGCCTGATTTTACCCTCTCTAGAATGAACTTGTTTGTTCTCCTGGTAGTCCATGGTATATTTAATATTCTTTTCCAATGGTTAGAATGTGTGTGTGTGTGTTTCCCCATGTTGATAAATAACCAATATCAAAGATGATCATCTTTGGTTTTCCTCAGTTAAGTGCTTTAAATCTTTATGTTCAGCAATCAAGGTTATGTCATATTGCCAAAAGAGCAGATGCAAAGGGGGGAGATGGCCAAGTCTGACTTCTTCCTGATCATAAAGGGGTACTGACCCCATCAATAATATCTATAGCAGCAAAAAAATATCTTCTAGGTTAACCATGCTACCCACCAGCCTCCTACACCTATTTCTACCAATCATTCTTGTCCAACACTCATTATTGACTTAGATTTTAATCACAATTTTGGTGGTTACTAGGGAAATAGTTTGAGGAGTGGGGGAGGCAAAGAATATCACCCAAATCAAGTCCAGGTGGAGTCCAGCAATCCTAAACCAGATTAACAAGGTAAAACACAAGTCATCAATTAGTAAAAGTCCCAGTTCAGTAGCATAAGTCAAAATCATCTAGCAAGGATTGTCTTATAGCAGTTATAAGTCAGATTCTCTTTTAATCATCTGACAAGTTAAAAAACTTTTTACTGTGGCCAACACAAATGAAAAAAGCCTCAGGTTACCCCTTGCCACAGTCTCCCCACAGCAATGCCACAGTTTCTCCAGAATCTCTCCACCATTATCAATGGGATCTTGGTGACCAGAGTGGAAAGCACTCTTCTCTTATACTAGTCCTATAGCTGTTGATGATCGGCAAGACTATGTGTCTGCAGTTAAGGTAGATGAGCAGGAGGTAATGTCCAGAAAAGACAATTTTTAAACTAACACCACACATCTTCATAACACAAGAAGTTGATGTGATTTCCTCCAATGCTAATATCATATTCTTTTTCATAGTCCAGCTTCTCATATGATTGTTCAACATCATATTGAATAGATGAGAAGAAAATAAACTATAGCTCTTATTATCATTATTAGTCATAGCTATTGAACACAAGGAAGCCAAAGTTGAGAAATTCAGGTGACATTTCTTAATCACACACAGTATACTATTTCTATAATATGTACTCTCACTCAGTGATAGGATGCTCTATTGGCATAGACTGTAGGGAGTTGTGCAGCTAACACAAAAACAACACCTCTCTGGTGATTAAAATCCACGAGTATCTCTCTGTGAGGAAAACATGGGCAATCTCCTTCCATGTTATATAAAGCTTCGGTAAACCAGTTGGAGGTCAGAATTGATGGCAATGAAAAAGAGAGAATCAATGACAAAATTTTCATTTTAATTGGAAGACTCATGCTAAGGACATAATCACTGTCATCAAGTCAATTCCAGCTCTCAAGAGATTTTCTGAGTCTGAAAATCTCAAAAGAAGGAGAGTGTTCACTTTTCTCCCAGTGCATCCAAACCACCAGAGAAAATGGCCTTTTCATAACCCATTTCACTCTGTGGATTATGCCTTGAGAACCCCTGAATGCATAACAAACAAAATTCTTCAAAGTCTGAATGAGGAAGAAAGTAGAAGGAGATGATTAGAAGAAAAAGAAATAGAAGGTAGAGAACTTTTCAGGAACTTATCTCTAAGAAATTAATCTGGGAAAATTTTGACAATACCTTCTAAGTATTTTAATGACATATGTAGGGCATCAAAAGAAAAACAAATTTTATTTCTAATACAGTATTATGAATGAGCATATTTTCTTATTCTATAATAGGGTTAGATTATCTTTGATATTTGATTATTAAAACAATTCAAATTTCTTTAGTAGATATAGGATTTGCCCCTTAGAAATTGCAGAAAATAATTTTTGAAATTTAAAAAATGAAGGGAAGTAAAATATGTGTATAAAAATGAATTAAAAACTAACCTTTCCATAAATCCAATAAAATCACAATTTACAAAGGTCTATTACACAATAAACTACTAAAAAATTGAAGACAATTTCATGGTAAAAATTAACCTTTGTTTTTTCACATTATTATAATTATTAATTATCAAAGAGATTAAACAAATTGAAGTCAATAGAATGGTTATGGAGAAGGCACAGTAGTGTTACTTGTGTGTTTATCCTTGTCTTATTTTTAAACTACCAATCCTCAACACTCTGACCAAACAAAGTTTATCATGTCACTTTTAGCTACATTCAGTAAATTCAGTTAGAGACCCTGTCTCTAATACAATAATTAGTAAAGACATTATTGCATCTGGAATACACATGCTTTGATTTTAAAGTCTTGGATATACGAGGCATTTTATTTTCTCTGGCTGCCAATATAATTTTTCTCACAGCAAGGTCTTTAACACCTTTTATCTTATTTACGTTTATCATTTTTTTAGGGATTTTCAACAAAGTATTTGGTAAGTATGAAAAACATACAGAGAATGTAGGTTAGAAGTCTGGTCTTAACTGTGTGATAGGTGTAGGATCTTAAACAAGTAATGTAATTCACTCAAGATCAAGATAGAAAGATAAATAGGTAGGTAGGTAGGTAGGTAGATGGATAGACAGATAGACAGATAAATAGATAATGTCCCTATTATGTGACAAATTCATATGATATTTTAATTATGAGAATCCAGGGATTATAAATGTGACTACATCATAGGTATTTTAATTAATGCAGTAAACAAAAATGTTTGTAAATAGTAGAATGAAAAGTAAAAAAAAAAAATTAGACTTTTATTCAGTTCTCAAAGATGAAAAATTTTTGGTTTACAGATACCTGTCTATTATATCACAAAAGTTTATCTACTATCTTCTATTTATGAAGCTGCTTGGGTGCCATGGTCAATGGCTCAATTTAAGCAAAAGAATTATCAAAGAGTGCAGCCACATACTCACATAATTTGGGTTGCTATCAGGAGGGGCCAGCTAAGAAAAGACATGAAGGTGAAAAATGTGGAATGTAGGGCCATAGAAAGAGAGAAGGATCCCCAATAAGATGGATTGACAGCCACTGTAACAATGGGCTCGAGCATGCAGGAAATGGACAAGAATAGGACAGAGTTCCAATCTATCATTCACGGAGTTGCTATGAGCTGTAATCACCTCACTGACACATCAAAACCGAAGCATAATATCCTTTCTTACATTTTGAGATTCTAAAACAAATGCTTGATTAAATAGGTTTACTATCATTACTGATGTTTTTAAGGGCTGCCGAATTGAGTACGATTCAGATTCACAGTTACCAATTAAGCAACAGATCTCAATCCTGTCCGATCCTGTGCCATCATCACCATCTCTGATACAGTTGAGGGAATTGCTGCGGTTATCATAGCAACCCATCTTGTTCAGGGTCTTCCTGTCTTTCCCTGACCTTCCAACCTTCCAAACATGATAATCTTTTCCAAGGCATATCCTTTTCTAACAAGATGTCCAAAATATGAGAGGTGAAACGTTGCTATCCTAGTCTCTAAGGTACACTCTGGCTGCACCTATTCTAACACATTTCTGTTCAATTTAGTTGGCAGTCCATGGGATATTCAATGTTCTTCTTCAACACCACAACTCAAAAGCCCCAATTCTTCTCCTATCATCCTTACTCAATGAGTAGAATATGTTCTTATTGCTAAGAATTTTGTTTTCAGATACTCTGATTATAAGAACTGGTGATTGAAAATTAATGAATATCATCCATCAAAATGAGAAATAAAGTATAACAAACTGCTGGAATTTATTTTTCTGGTTGCTAATCATCTTTTATCTGTTCTTGTTAATTTCAAACAAAACCTTAGTTTGAGACTACCAACATAAAAATAATTATGACAATTGCTTTTCTACTTAGTCTTTTGCATTTGGTGGGCATACTAATGTGACTACTCTTATTCTATCCACGGAAAAGCAATACAATACAGCTGAGAATAAATTGTCTTTCAATTTGTGTAGCCTGGACTAGCATAATTGAGAATTAGATACAAAATCTGAGTGATTGAATAAACTTACAGTGTAGATTGAAAGAAATCTTCAGTAACTTTTGAATTTCCCTGCTTAGAAAAGTAAAATTAAAGACCATCTTTAAGTTTATAGGCATTTTCCCTCCTCTTGGTATATCATTGGAATATCTTTTGGTGAAAATGCATTTTCTCTAACATAAATTAATGCTTTGGTATACATGTAAGTATTTTAGCAGTTTCCTATTCTGTTGTTTATTATTTCCTCCCAATATGACCACTAAAATATAAGCAGCCTAACACATTTCTTTTCACAATCTTTAAATTTATGTCATTAAATATGTATTTGTTTCATTCATGTTTTATTAACTCTACCTTTTTTTGGCACAGACATATAATTTTTTTACGTGGAGTTGAGAATAGTTTTTGATTGCTATCTGTAGCAACAGAATAAAGGAATAAAAATGTCCGCAATCATGCACCTAGTTTGGCACAAAGCCAATGGCACCCTTAAAGTATACATTTTTACAATTAATAATGGGGACTTTAATAGAAACAAATAGAATGTGTGTCAAATATTTTATGCACTTCATGAATTAGTGAAGGAAATAATAAAAAGTTAAAGCTTGTACAAAGAACACACATTGCTCAAATAACAAATGTTAAAATAACATTACCAGGTGAGATCCTAGACTGCCTGCTGTCCTATAGGACAATAAATGTTGAATTTTTGTTTATTGTTTACATTCAACAAAAAATGCAAACCTCACTGCATAAAAAAATTCTACAAGTTAAAAGGTGTTTTTTAATTTTTTTTGAACAATGATAGACATTCCAGTAACATATAGATCCTCAGCTAATTAATAAGTAACTATTCCCCCACTGTTGTTGTTGTGTGTCTTCAAGTCACCTGCAACCCATAGTTCCTCTAGGTACAGCAGCTCTGACCTCTCAATCTATATTGAAGACTACAATCCTTGACCTTCTGTAGCAAGAAATTCAGGTCATCTTCAGTGTCAGCAAGCAACATTGTGTCACCTGCATGACACAGGTTGTTGATGAATCTACCTCCAATCCTCCTCATAAAGCCCTGCTTCCCATGATTTCTTCTACATATAGATTGAAAAGGTCTGGAGACAGGATGCAGCCCTGATGCACTCTTTTCCTTATTTTGATCCATGCAGTGTTTCCTTGTTTCCTTGCTCTATTCTGAGGACTGCTTCCCCGTCCAAGTATTAGCTTCACATAAGCATAATCAAATGTTCTGGGATTCTCATTTTCCTCAAGCTTAGCCACAATTTTTTTATGATCCACACAGTGAAATGCCTTTGCACAATAAATGAAACACAGATAGCCATTCCTCTGGCACTGTCCTTTCTGCCAAGATCCATCTCACATAAGCAATAATGTCTCTAGTGCTATCATTTCTTCTAAACCAGCTTGTATGATCTTTAAAAAAAATCCTGTTCTTTTTTATAAATTGTTCCCTAATTTTGAATACTTTTTTTCCAAATAACAGTTTATTTTAATAATATATTGAAGAACAGTATTGGAGGAAAAGTCAGATTTACTTCATAAAATTAATATAAAACAAGTTAATGAGTTATGTATCATAGCAGATAAAAAAAGACAAAAGAAGAGTCTTAACAACATGGCATTTATTAAGTGTCTCATTCACTACTGGCAGGAATGTAGTAAGGTAGAACCACTATGGAAGGCATTCTGGTGCTTTCTAAAAAGGTTGGATATAAAAATGCCATTTGAGGGAGAGAATAGTTTAAAAGTAATATATTTTAGGGGATTATGATTATCATAAGAGTCTGGAATGAGGGTTGCAGAGTCCGGATGTGGGTAGGGGTGGCGCTGTGCGGGGAGTGAGGAGGTGAGGGGGTGGGGGGGGGGGGGGATGTATACCAATGAAGGAGTTTTGCTTTTCAAGGAGAGGAGCAAACTGGGGCTGGGGTGGGCGGCGAGAAAAGTGCAACAATGAATGAATGGAATTCTAAAATATCTGTAGATGTTCATTGAAATTAATAATAATAATAAAAAAAAGAAATGGAATTTGTTTGCAATCTGGGTATTATTAGTAGTTAATGGTATCTTGGATTCAGTGAAATTTCTATCATTTAATAAAATTATAATCTTGCGGGGGAAAGGAAATGTCATTTGACCTGGATATTCAACTATTGGCAAAATAACCATCAAAACCTACCCTAGAGAAGCCATCAAAATCTATCCATTCATAACATCTCTGTGTGTGTGTGTGTGT
>NW_006399862.1:5435374-5437475 GCF_000299155.1 Elephantulus edwardii
TTTTATATAAGAATATTTGTATATATAAAACATCAGCCAGCTGTAAACAATCCTCACCATCTCTACTATGTTTAAGCCTACATTGTTTTACTCCATCTAATTAAGGATTCCCTTTTTTGGAGGAGTGAGGTTGATCTGTTTTGTCAACAAAACGTGACTCAAACAGATGTGTGGACACTCATGACTATTGTTGCGCTATTCACAATAGTGAAGACATGAAAACAGCCCACCTACCCATCAATACACGAACAGACAGAAAAACTGGCACAGTCACACAACTGAATATTGCACAATATTGAAAAACAGTTAACGTGTAAAACCCTGCACAACATGACTAAGTCTGGTGGATAGTCATTGGAGTTAAATATCTCAGTCACAAAAGGACAAATGTCATACAGCACTGCTATTATACTACTGTCATAGGTATTAGAGAGAGAACAGAAGAAAAGTGGATAGATAATGAACATTGAGCTGGAACAGATGAGGGGAAGACTGAAAGAAATACATGATTCAGCATTAGATGTATGCTGCTTAGAAATCAGGAACAAGAAGTACATTACAAAATGAGCTGGGGACAGGAACGTGAGGGAGACGCAGGAAAATATGCAAATCTGTAAATCTTGGTTAAAATCACACTAAAATAAATGAAATAATATATATACAAAATAAAATAATATGAAAACAATATTACATCATACATACTTCCAAGGAATTTTTAAACAAAAAAGAGATGCTGTAAATGCTGTAAAGAAAAGTAAATAATCTTTCATCATTTACTCTTTCAAGGATATTTTCGAGCTTTTCTTTCTTTTTTTTTTTACTTTCTCCAAGACAAATGTGTTTCTTCTTTTGGTTAACCATATATTCAGCCTTCTTTGCTAACACCATAATTCAAATGTGTATTTAATTGTGATATTTATAAAGAAAATGTTTTAATCACACTAAGAATTGATGCTTTTGAATTGTAGTAGAACAGATAGATATATCTTAGAGAAGGTTGAGTCAGAGTGTGTTTCTTGAAGGCCAAGATAGTAAACCTTCGTCTCACATACTTTGGATATATTGCTAGAAGAGCTTATGCCTTGGAAAAGGGACATTATGCTTGGAGGTTGAGGGATAGCAAAAGAGAAGAAGATCCTCGACCAGGTGAATTAACACAGTGACTGCAACGATGGACACTAGTGTGTAGGAGATTCTGGCATGGAATAGGATAGGGTTCAGATCAATTGTTCATAGGGTCAGTATGACTCATACTCAACTAGATGACACCTAACAACAACAACAAAAACAACAACATTATAACCTTCTGGCCTCAATATTAATATAGAACATAATTGAAATGAATAAAAACCAATATTTTTGGTGTTTGGGTTTTTTTTAATCTAAAAATTTAAATGTTACATGCTATTGTATGGTCTTCACAGATATAAGGAATATACTCTAACAAATAGTAGATAGGAATGAAATAAAAACAGTTTCTTGGTGAGTTTGGGGGTGTTTTGTGTAGTTGTCTTTTAAAAGTAACAACATAGGTGCTGAGAACATAATATCTGTTTACTATAGATGACTCTGAGAAGAATGGGAATCCCAGAACACTTGATGGTCCTAACACGAAACTTATACTTGAACCAAGAGGCAGTCATCAGAACAGAGCAAAGAAACACTGCATGGTTCAAAATTGGGAAGGGCATACACCAGGGATGTGTCCTATCTCCATACCTTTTCAACCTGTATGCAGAGCAGATCATCTGAGGGGCTAGGCTCTATGAGGAGAAATGTGGCATCAGGATTGGTGGAAGATCTATCTACAATCTGCGTTATGCAGATGACACAGCCCTGCTTGCTGAAACTGAGGAGGACCTGAAGTGCTTACTGCTGAGGGTCAGGGACTGCAGCCTTCAACATGAATTGAGGCTCAATGTCAAGAAGACAAAGATTCTCACCACTGGACCAATTGGCAGCATCAAGATGGATGGTGAAGAGATTGAGATTGTTCACAGCTTTATTCTGCTTGGATCCGCAGTTAACACTCTTGGCACCAGCAGCCAAGAAATTAAAAGACGTATTGCATTGGGAAAGTCTCCTGTTAGTGACCTCTATA
>NW_006399862.1:5437645-5441599 GCF_000299155.1 Elephantulus edwardii
TCCTTGGAGGCAAGGATTCTGAGGCTTCGTCTGACATACTTTGGTCATGTTGTAAGGAGGGATCGGTCCTTGGAGAGGGACATCATGCTTGGAAGGGTGGAGGGCAAGCACAGGATGGAAAGGCCCTCTGGGAGATGGATTGATTTGGTGACTGGGGCAATCGGGATGAGTGTGTCGGAGACAATGAGATTGGCACAGGACAGAGCAGAGTTTAGAGCTGTTGTACCTGGGGTTGCTATGAGTTGCAAGCCACTTGACGGCACATAACAACAACAAGGATCGTATCTAATTTTCCCCATGTCTATTTTGATTGTAATGAGTCCTGGGGGTACAGTGGCTAAATGTCCATGGCTTAAGCTCACTTTTCACTGTAACCATGACAGTTGTGACATTCTGCTTCAATAGAGATCACAGCCTGAGGGGCATCTGGGCAAATTTGACTCTGTCCTGTAGGTAGACTATGAGCAGAATAGTCTTACTAGTAACTGGTACCTGTTTTATTCTTTGAGTAAAATAATTTTATGGTGAACTTGAGTCTTAAAACAATGTAAATACTCACATAGTTATTTGTCAGAAAAGTCAATACCTTGTTCTTCCTCAAGTTTATATTGTTTTCTTAAGAAATTCATGTCAATACACTGACTGACAGATGATAAATCCCAGCAGCAGCTTTATAGATTAACACTTATACTTGGAAAAAACTACTCTAATTTCAAGACAATATAATTTTACGATCATTGTCTAGTATATGTCAATGAATATTTCCATGTCTCTACCTAATTGTCTGTATATTACCTAGTCAATTCTTATTATGTAATATAGTACGAAAGAATTTAGCTTACTGTGACTGTTTTTTTTTCTTTCTGAATGTCTGCTTTTCAAAGCATCTTTCTGTGTCTCAAAGAGAACATCTCGCTCAACTAGAAACTCTTGAAATTAACAATAGTTTTTATCACAGTTGTTTGATATTACCCATTTTTGCCTACTAAATATCTTTTGTCTTTTCCACTCTATTTCCTTTTCAAAAATATTGTAATTTTTAAACTCCATGTTGTTCACAAAATTGCAGTTATTAAAAAAATGGGATGTGATAGCCGACAAAGACTTTTTAGAGATTGTGGAAAGTTTAGATGTTGTTGTTGTTAAGTGCCATCAAGTAAAATATGACTCATTGCAACCCAATGAACTAAAGATCTGAAACCAGTCCTTTTCTGAGCCATCCTCACACTTTCTGATATACAAAAGCTCATTGCATCAGTCACCTTGTCAATCCACCTGGTTGAGGGTCTTCCTCTTCTTCGCTGACTCTAAACCCTTCCCAACATTGTTATGGATTTTCCTCATTTCAGCTAACTTCCATTCTGGGCTCTACCACTACACTACTATAAATATCCTATTTGTTTAGTGCTATAGGGTTTTCAAAAGATTTTTATTTATGAAGTAGATGGCCCATCCAGCTTCCTAGTATGTCTTAATCAGGAAACTCCACTAAAATCTGTCCCCCATGGGTAACCCTTTTGGAATTTGACACACCAGTGGCAAAGATTTCAGTATCAAAATAACCCCAAGTAGTCACAGTGCAGTAACTGACAGACAAGTGCTGCCTCACTTATAACTTCCTTTATAAACATAGCAGGCCCGAGGGCCGCAAGCCTGAGGGCTCAACTGAATTTTAAATATGAAGGCCCACCCACCAGATCCTCTTTGTCCACACAGAGACTTCCCATCCAAGCTGATTGTAGACAAGATGACATACAGTTAATCAGCTTACACTTGACTGCTAACACAATTTAGAAATGTCAAAATAGTTTACCCTGGTTTTCAAATAAATCACAAACACATACTCACCAGGATCCAACTTCGCCAAGCTAGAGGCTCACTCTCAGGCAGGACTAGACCAAATTTTAAATACCAAGGACTGCCCACCAGATCCTGTTTGCCTACACAGACTACCATATTCTGAAAGCATAATAGATTTCCTCTAAAATTTATTTTACTTTGAAGGTTTTATCCTAGAGTGAAAGCTGTTAGAACATTCAGGAATCTTGCTGGCAAGCCCAGAATATTGCCTGACAAGGCCAGGAATTTATCTTTTCAAAAAGAGTTAACTGATGAATTTAATGGTTTTAGTCCTACTCTTTTCATTCTCAATATTCCTTTTGTTCTTTAGGTATGTTCATATTTTTTTTTTTCACAAATACCCTATGGATCATTATCTAGGGCTACTACTAACAGAAATATTCCATTATGTCAAGTGGAGGTTATGGGCTTTAATAAGAAGAAATACTTTTTTTCCCTTCTGTTTGATTTCTTCAGTTTCTTGGTGCTATTCACATGGCTTGATATCTATCTGCCATCATCTGTACTTGCTTTTCTGGGTCTACTTGGTTCAGATATTGAAGAGAATTGGTTTAAAAATACACTTTCCATTGATTTGACTTCATTAACATAATAAAGAAAACATTATTTTCAAATTGTATTATATACATAAATATGTCTGTCAAGGAATCTAATCCGATTGATAGAAACCCTACTGATAGAGTAGAACAGCCTCACTGAGTTTTAGATCTCCTTTTCCAAGTACATGTGAAAGTTGGACAATTAACAAGGAAAACTGGCAGAAAAACAGCGCTTTTGAAAATAAGTGTTAGCAAAGAGTATTGAATATATTCTGCCTTGCCTAAAGATCAAACAAATCTTTCCTGGAAAAGTAAAGTTAGAACACTCCTTAGAAGCAAGGATGGTGACATTTAGTCTGATGCCTTTGGGCATATTCCTAGGAGGGTCAATCCTTGGAAAGAAATATGTTTAGAAAAGAGAGGGTCAGCACAAGAATAGAAGACACTTAACAAGATGGATTGACACAGTGACTATAGCAATGGACTTAAACACAGCAGTGACTATGCAATGGTAATAGATTGGTCTAATTACCCATATCCTGACATAGAGTTGGCATGACTAAGGACCAACTAGACATCACCTAGCAATGAAAACTAAGGCAGGCTAGACCCAAACCAGCTTGAGGCTACTTACTTTCTCTTTACTGACAGAGTACCTTTCTTCTCTCTAGTGCCTAGTTAGACGCTTGTATCCTGTCTTCTTTCAACATTTAGTAGTTATACTGTATTCCATATAATTTATTATCAAGTAACTGCTCCATAAGACAAGGCAATGTTACTGTTTTTAAAAAAAAATAAAATCTTACCAATTTTCAAGGATATGCTTATTTTAAAAAGAGCTCATGAAAGAATGTAACGTATAACACAGTCAATTGATGCTATTTTAGTTATGTGTGATATGAGGAACATTTTAAATCACAAGTTATCAATACCTGTCTACTCCAATTATGTGTTAATCTATAAAATACACTTTAAATATACCTTCACAGTCTAAAAACCAAAATGGCCAAACTTGTTTGGCATTTCTTAAGCTGAAGAAACTAAGGAACAAATTCAAACCTCGAGTTATATTACTTAAGGATGTTATGGGCAGAATATCAAATGAGTCAGGAAGTAGTAAAAGAAGATGGAAAAATATACATAGTCACTATACCAAAAATTGGCTGACATTGAAGAATTTCAAGACACAACAAATGATCAAGAAGCAATGGTGATAAAGGAGAAAGTTCAGGCTGCTCTGAACAACTTGGCAAAAAATAAAGCCCCAGGAGTTGATGGAACACCAATTGACATATTTCCACAAACAGATGCTACCCTGGAAATGTCCAAGGTAACATGTACCAAGAAATCTGGAGGACAACTACTAGGCCAACTGACTGGCAAAGATCCATATTAATTCCCATTCCAAAAAAAGGTGACCCAACATAGTTTTGAAATTATCATACAATATTACTCAAGTCATACACAAGCAAAATTCTGCTGAAGATTATTCAGAAACAACTGTGACAGTACATTGACAGAGAACTACCAGAAATACAAGCTGGGTTTAGAAGAG
>NW_006399862.1:5442449-5444609 GCF_000299155.1 Elephantulus edwardii
AATACAAAGATTCTCACCATTGGGTCAATTGGCAGCACTATAGATTGATGGAGAAGATATAGAGGTTGCTAACAGTTACAACTTGTTACAGTCCACAGTCAACACTCTTGGCACCAGCAGTCAGGAAATAAAAAGATGAATTGCATTAGGTAAATCTGCTGTTCATGACCTTTCCAGACTACTAAGAAGTAATGATATTGGTCTAGAGACTAAGTTGCTCCTGATCCAGGCCATGGTCTTTGTAATTACTTGAAATGCATCTGCGAGCTGGACAATAACTAAGGATGAGAGAAGAAGTGATTTCTTTGAGTTGTGGTGCTGGAGAAGAGTCTTGAACATATCACGGACCACCAAGAAAATAAATAAATCTGTCTTGGAGAGGGTGAAATCAAGTTTCTTCTTGGAAGCTAGGATTTTGAAGCTCTTTCTAACCTATTTTGGGCATGTGGCCAGGAAGCAATCCTTAGAGAAGGACAACATGCTTGGAAGGGAAGACTCCAGATTAGATGGATTGATACAGTAACTTGGGCAACGGTGTTAGATGTGTCAGGGTCAGTGAGATTGGCTCAGGAAAGGGCAGGCTCCAGACCTGTTGTACATAGGGTCATTATGAGTTACAGGCGACTGGAAAAAAACGTAACAACAACAGCCTGGTAGAAGTTAGTGGGCAGAAAAGCTAGGTTAATCAAACCACTAAGATTATGCGGAAAATGAGAAGCATCAGAACAGATATAGTGAGTATATCTCTTTTTCCTCATTGTGACATACATGAATAATAAAAAGAAATGGGATTGTAATTCAGGGAATCACAGAGCAAAATATATAAGCCAATAGGGAAATTTTAACATATTCTCAAACTTTGAATAATCTCAACACTTTTACTTACCTACCATTTTCTTCTCTGAAAAATGTCAAAAAGCAATGGAGCAACAGGGTATTTTATTTGGGGAGAGACTGAATAGTGATAAGATAAAAAGGAGAACTTTCAAGCTATAATATTTCTCAGTAGTTTCAAATCTATTACCACAAAGAGAAAATACATACTTCTCTAAATGAAAGCTATTAAGATATTTAGTCTTACTCAGGGTTAGAGAATAGCTTTGAAGTCAAGACCAAAGTGCTGGTACAACGTAAACATCTTACAGGATCTAATGAGGAAAAAACTACTCAATCACTCTAGGACTTAATTTTAATCAGACTGGAGAAGAAAGATAATTTTGTTATTTATTTTTAAGTGACTTATTTTCTTCTCTTTACACTCTAAAATAATGATAATAAAAATAAGAAGCAAATTATAATACTTTCTTGATATTGTAAAAGCACAACAAATTTCTTTGGATTTATCATCTTATTAGTGAATTTTAAGCATGCAGGAGCCTGATGAATCTACTTGTTCACAATCAAATTTTCTTAAGGAATTTGAGTAATAATCAAGGGGAAAAATCATCTCGTTTGAGCTCTCTGCAGGAATATGTAATTATTGTATTCCTAGCACTTATTAATAAATTTTAAGAAATAAAATTAATTTCTGCCATCACTTGGATTGTGTTCCTGATTAGAACTCTAGTTGCATAACTCACTCAGTACAATCTGGAAAATACATAGTACTATGGAGCGTTACATGGAGTGCTGCTGTCAGAAAGCTCAGCAGTTTATCTACCCGCTGTTCCATGGGGGAAAATGGTCTCTTCCTGTAAAGATTTATCTCCTTAGAAATGCACTGGAGGGTTTGCTATGAACTGGCCTCAACTCATTGACACAGTCTTTAGGGTGTGTGTGTGTGTGTGTGTGTGTGTGTGTGTGTGAGAAAAAAGATTATAACTTTATATAGAAAACCAGAAATTTTCAGTGTGAGTAGTACCATTTGACCTCCATTAATGTCATCAGGGAAACGAAGAATTCACATAAGTATCAACAAGCCAGAGCCACATCCTGTGTGGTAAGACATGCTCCTCATGTTCTAAACTGTTTTTTTTTTTAAATTTAAAATGCTAGAACTATCATAAACAATATAAAATTAAGAACATTTAATTGGTTATGATAGTCTTTTTTTAAATTGAGATTTTAATGAAAGTTTATAAAGAACTTGGATTTCCATTCATTCTTTGTTGCACATTTTCCTCCATGCCCCTCCTTTCCAAGTTAGCTTTTTTCTTTGGG
>NW_006399862.1:5445274-5452358 GCF_000299155.1 Elephantulus edwardii
CAATCTATCTCTGTAGGGATCTTCATTTCCTTCACTGACCCTCCATATTTCCGAGTATGATCCCTTCCCAAGGAATAGTCTTCCCTACATACATGTCTAAAGTATGAAAGAAGGCTGCGCCTTTTCCAAAACACGTCTGTTTGTTCTTCTGGAAGCCCATAGAATATCCAGTACGTTCTCCAGTACCATAACTTAAAGTCATCAATTTGGAACCAAGAACACTCAAGATCGAGTTCCCTGGTTAGGCCAGTGTCTTATTTCAGCCATACCTGACTTTGAGAAATCTTCACTTTTGCCTTGTTCAGGTAAATGTTGTAAAGCTCTTTAAAAAAAAAATCCCTAAAAGAATTAAAATAAAGCCAGCTTACATGTTCTTCCTTTAAAAAGAGAGAAAATTAGTTTACTGGTAAAACATTATTACTATTAATTTTTGAATTTTCTCTTGTACTTATATGTGGCAATTTTATTACATATAAATCATAGGGGAGAAATATGGGAGTTTAGATTTTAAGAAATATTCTTAAAAGTAGGTGGTGTTTTTTGGGGTAGGTTTTTGTTTTGTTCTGTTTTTAATCTTATTTCTTCCTCCCTCCAACTCATGAAGCCATCTGCACAATAAGAGAGAAAGCAGTTGTTCTTCAGGACAGCTCAAATAGATTGAAGAAGTCTGGCTACCTGCTGTTGTAAAACAACACACTCCATCTCTGAAATCAATGTCACTGGCTTTATGTGAACACAGTAAATGCACATTTCTTGTTAAAGCTACTCTGATTTGTTCTTCCTGTTCATATTTTTTACAAAATCAAAATATCATTGATATATAATTTATCAATTTTTTGCTTTTCAATTTGTATCCACGGCAGAGCAGTGAATAAAGAATATTGGATGAAAAACTGAAATAGTAAGTACATCAAATAGAACTTTGTGCATTTGCTGACCATGACCACAAGACCCATAATTATTTATTCATGTTATTATAACGCTTGATATAACAAAACAATATTTTTGTTTTTCCAAGTTTGTTTTAAAAAATATCATCCTTATCTTTAATATAAAGCCATTATGAACAATCCAGGACATCACCTGAAGATATTAAGAATGAAATACCTCAGTCACAAAAGGACAAATAATACATAAAACCACTGTTATAAAAAGAGAATGGACACAAGACAAGGCAAAAATCAGGAAAAGAATGAATAATGAACACTACATTAGAAGAGAAGGTAAGGACTGTCTGAAAGGAATACATTATTAGACATTGTATGAATGACAACAATGTGAAACAAGACGTGTTACAAATTAAACTGGAAGGGGAAGAAAATGTCTATCAATGAATGAGTGAAAAATCTGTGTCAATTTCACGAAAATAACAATAAGTAATAAAAGTACTAAAATGGTCAATAAGAAGAGTGGAAATAAGAAAAGACGAAAATCGATGTCAGAAGAGACTTGGGAGTTTTTTCTTTTTCTTTTTCCCCCCCGCGAATATAGATTAAATGAGCTCCCTAAAGTCAAATGAACTAGTGATAGTTAAAAGGATGAACAGATTCAAGAGGGAAGCTTGAAAAAACAAAGTATTTTAAGAAAACATGCAAAGACCTTAAAACTCAAAAGGAAAGAACAACTTGCCATTTATAGAGGAGAAAGAAATGAAGAAATATCAGTAAAAAGCTAAATGGCATCAAACACTTTAGACACATTAAAAAAAAAAGAGGGAATGAATACACAGTTACTACAACAAAAAGTGTTGGCTGGTATGGAAACATATCAGAATGTAGCATATAATCAAGAATCAAAGGTGGTTGTGGTTGTTATGTGACATCAGGTTGCTTGTGACTCATAGCAACCCTATTATGTACACCAGCTCTGAACTCTGCCCTATCCTGAGCCAACCTTACTGTCTCCAACACACCTACCCCCATTACTCCTATCACTGAGTCAATCCATCTCATTGAGGGTCTTCCCCTCCTGTGCTGTCCCTCAACTCTCTGCAAGCATAATGTTTCTCTCCAAGGACTAGTCCTTCCTTGCCCGAAGTATGTCAGACGGAGCTTCAGAATCCTTTTCTTCAAGGAGTACCCTGGTCTCATCCTCTCAAGGATGAATCTATTTGTTCTTTTAGCAGTCCATGGTATATCCAATATTCCAGAACCACAGCTCAAAGGCAATAATTCTTCTTTCATTCCTAGCCATATTCCAGCTTTCTGATGCAGAGCACATGATTGTGAAGACCATGGGAAAAGTCATCTGTACTGAAGACACTGACAAAAAATAAAGAGCCAAGAACTGACAGAATATCAATTGAATTGTTTCATCATATTGATGCAGCTTTGGACATGCTCACTTGTTTATGTTAATAAATTTGGAAGACAGTGACTTGGCAAAGGGATTTCCATATGTGTCATATCTTCATCATCATCATCATCATCATCATCACCACCACAATGATCTTACACTATAGAATGTGGACGTTATCCAACACTATCTTTAATGCCATGAGCTACATTATATGAGCTATATTATATCTAGATTGAAGGTGGGTGTAGAAGAGATCATCAAATCAGGGATATCACTGCAGATACCACATGAATTTTAGCTGAAAGCAGAAAATAATAGAGATGTTTGCTAATGTTTTATTGGCAATGCAAAGGCATTTGTCAATGTGAATCATAAATTATAGAAAACATTGAGAAGAATAGGAAGCATAAAACATTTAACTGTGTTCATGTGTTTATGTTGTATCTTTTTTTAATTAATAGGGAGCTATGCTACTAACTCAAAGGATATCCTTCTCTGATGGTTCAGAACCATCAGCATCTCTTGTAGGTTATGTGTGAGTACAGTCAGGTGTCCTGGAATTCCCTTTCTTCTCAAAGTTAGACACAGTTTGTTGTGATCCACACAATCAAATGTCTTTGCAAAGTCAATGGAAGATATATAGACATTCTTCTGGTATTCTCTGCTCTCAGTCAAGATCTATCTGACATTGGCTATGATGTCCCTAGTGCTATAGTCTCTTCTAAACCCAGCTTGTATTTCTGGTAGTTTTCTCCTGATGTATTGTTCTAATCATTTTTTTTATAATCTTCAGCAGAATTTTGCTTGCATGTGATATTGTTCAATAATCTCCACACTCTGTCTTATAACATTTTTTTGAATGGAAGTAAATATGGGTTCCTTCCAGTCAGTTGGCTAGGTTTCTGTCTTCCAAATTGTCTGGCAGAGTTTGGAGAGTACATCTAGGGAAGCTTTTGTTTGATGAATTATGTCAGTTGGTATTCTATCAATTATTGTGGCTTTATTTTTTGCCAATTTATTCATAGTAGTTTAAAATTCTCCACTTTAATCAACAATGTTTCCTGATCATATGTTGTTTCATTAAATTCTTGTGTCAGTCAGTTATTTATGGTATAGTGACTCTATTTATTCCTTGCATCTTCTTTTGATGCTTCCTGGATCATTCACTATTCTGCTGATATCATCCTTAAGTATTGCCACTCAAAACTTTAATTTGTTCTTCAGTTCCTTCAGCATAAGAAATGTGGAAAGAGTTCATCCCTTTTGATTTTCTAACTTCAGCTCTTTGCATATTTCATTATAATATATTGCTTTGATTGCCCAACCTGCCCTTCAAAATCTTCTGTTCAGCTCCTTAACTTTCTGATTTCGCCCCCTGGCCTTGGATTCCTGGCATTCTTGTGCAATATTCAGAGTGTCTTCTGACATCCATCTCAGTCTTTTCTTTTCCTATGTCTTCATAATCATCTTTTGTATTTTTCATAAATGTCACTCTTCTGGTCTTTGCAAGTGCTCAATCCTTCAAACCTGTTTCTGAGATGGTATTTAAATTCAGGTGGAATAGACTCAAGGTCAAATTTTGGTTCTTGTAGATTTGTTTTCATTGTCTTTAGTCTCAGTTTAAACTTGCATATGAGTAGTGATGGTCCATTTCATAATCCACATCTGACCTTGTTTGCACAGTTGATTTTGTGTTTTTCCATGATCCTTTCCACAGATATAATCAATCTGATTTCTGTATGTATAGAACATCAGGTCCAAGTATATAACTGTAATTTGTGTTCCTTATAACAGGTATTCTCAATAAATAAATTATTGAGTGTGCCAAGCTCCTTTCTGTCACCAAGGCCATGTTTTCTGACTGCTGATCCTTTTCTGTTCCCAACTTTTGCATTCTGGCCCCCCATTCTTATTAATGCATCCTAGTTGCATGCTCAATCAATTTTCCACGCAAAAGTTGGTAGAAGTAATATATTTCCTTCTCTTTGGTTCTGCTTTGCTAGTGCATATATTTGAATGATAGTGATATTAAGAAGCCTTCCTTGCATGCATATGGATATTATCCAGTCACTTATAACATTGTATTTCAGTGCATATCTAGAAATGGTCTTTTATACTGTTAATATTTACTTATTTCCCCTCATCTTTTCATCCCTGGTGTAGTAGATCATATGATCATGTGATTCAAAAGGTCCAATGTTAATCCAACTCAACTCTCCAATGCCTTAGTATGTCAATAGTTAGGCATTCCTTTTCTTCCTTAACAATGTCCAATTTTCCTACATTCATGCATCTCACATTCCACATTCTTTTCACTAGTGTCTACTTGCAGCTGTTTTTCCTCCATTGTGTTTCCTAGTTTGAGTGCTCAGCCTCTGGTACCATGTCTGCTAGTCTAATCTGAGTGTGTACATAGTCTAATCTGAGTGTGTACATAGGGTTTCGAAAGCCTGTTATATTTTGTAAGTGGATGGCCAATCCTTCTTCCTAGTCTATCTCATTTAAGATGCACAGCATTAGAACAATATCTGATAGACAAATATTTTACCCAAAAGAACAGAAGTCTCTACCTGGTTACACAGTTAACAGATCCAGTTTTGGTCTGGCCTTCCTGCTTAGTGCATAGGATACCATCCCCCATCCCTGCCCCTTCATCATCCCCTCAGAACCCTCATCTTGCTCCACCACTACATCACCTCTCTCCCTCCTCCCCCTAACTAACTCAATGTGATCTCTCAGGCTTTTGACACTTCTTTCTGTTCCTCATTGGTCTGTAACCCAGTAATGTGGGTGTTGTACACAGGACGAGGGCAGAGCAAAGGCAGCACAGGTGCACAGACCAGTGGGGCTGGAGGTTCACCAGATGAAGAGGGGTGCTGACTAGTGGTGGGGAGGAGGGAATTTCTTTGGCAAGTAAAAGTATTATATTGATGTGATTTTTATTATAAAATAGGATATGAATGAGTAGTTTAAAACTCATTAGAAAAAAACCAAACAGCAAAGATTTAAAATCAATGATAGCAACATCATATGCTTGTTGTTAGTTGTACCCAATGTAAGCTGACCAACATACTTAATTCCCTCTTCTACCCAGCCATGTGATGAAAGTCAAAGTCCACAATGAATGGCCCACTATAGCATACTACTGAAGTAGGGGTCACCAGTCTACTTCCTGTTTGGATGACATAAAATAAGCTTATCCCATTAAGAAAGAGACTCTAGGTGACACAAATGATTAAGTACTTGATTGCTAGCTGAATGGTGGATGGTTTGAACTCACCAAGACAGGTGAGAAGACAGGTCTGCAAGACCCAATAATACATAGTCTTGAAAACACAATAGAAATCTCCAGAGTACTCCTGTGCACATATGACTAAGGATAAGAGAAGAAGAATCAATGCCTTTGAGTTGTGGTGCTGCAGAAGAGTATTGAACATACCATGGACTGTCAGGAGAACACACAATTCTGTCCTGGAGAAGGTGAAACAAGGTTGTTCCTTGAATACAGGGATTTTGAAATTTTGTCTCCCCTACTTTGGGTGTGTTATCAGGAGAGATAGATCCTTGTACAGTGACATCATTCTTGGAAAGGTAGAGGGTCAGCATGGGACATGAAGACTCTGGATGAAATGGTGTGACACAATGCCTGTGGCAATGAGGGTAGATGTGTCAGAGATTGTGCAGTTGGCTCAAAATATGACATGCTTCAGAGCTATTGTTCACATGGCCGCTGAGTTATAGTCAACATGACTGCACATAAGGAACATTAAAGCTCTCCTCTTAGGAAGGATTTCTTTGTCTGGTCATTCATGGTATATTCAGTTCATCCCTGACCCCATAATTCAAATCTACAAACTCTTATGTGTTTGGTATTCTCTTTCGTTTTCCCATGCCTCTGAGGCTGCCTGAAAGTATCATGTTTTCTCTGAGGAACACCTCAGTCCCTAGAGTGATGTTTTTGGCTCTTAACACATTAAAGAGGACTTTTACAGGATATTTCCCCAAAGCATTATATTGTTAGAATTTTCGACTCCTGCTTCCCTGGGTATTGAAATAGTGGAATACAGTTATACAAAATTGATAGCAGAGACAGCAGGTGTATAAATTAAGTCTCAACATCTTAAAGAATGTATATATCACCAGCACCAGCCCTAGAAGGTGAGTGGCAAGGGTGTTGAATTTATGCTGGCAGATTCAACTTTCCTTTCTGCATTATCGAAATGTTTTAAATTTGACAAAAAGAAACACTGGATAAAATGGTTTCTGTGCTCCCTTGTGTGCAAAATGGGAAAAATAGAAAAAGTGTCCTGAATAATTTAAAAGAAAAATACTTTTAAACATAGTTATATTGGGAAGCTGAGAGAAAGCAGCTCATTTTGGTTTTAGTATTTTTTCCCCCTCTTGGCAATGAGAGTGCAGAGAAAAGAAACAGTCTCAGTACAGCTCTCAACATCATCTTTGGATTTTGGAATATAAATCTCTCACATAAGGATGTCTTGATATACGTTTCTATCCATCAGATTCTGAGTGAATAAAAAAAAGTCCCTTTCAACACCTTTTTCTGTTCTCTTACTGATACTGAAAATTTCGCTCTTTGCAACCACTAAAATGTTGAGATCTACTGTGAAAAACTTGCATAATTTTGTGACATGTTTATTAACTCCTTAAGGAGATAAGCCATTTATAGAAAAGCTATTTTCCTGGTCACTACTGTACATTCATCATATACATATACATATACATATACATATACATATACATATACATATACATATACATACACATA